>NC_048418.1:22282021-22306514 GCF_013103735.1 Etheostoma cragini | reverse complement strand
TTAGGTCCAAAATACATTTCTGATCTGCTACTACACTATGACCCCCCCAGACCTCTCAGGTCATCTGGGACAGGTCTAATTTCTGTCCCCAGAATCAGAACTAAACAGGGTGAAGCAGCTTTCAGTTTCTATGCTCCACATATCTGGAATAAACTCCCAGAAACCTGTAGATCCGCTGCTACTCTCAGTTCTTTTAAATCAAGGCTGAAGACCTTCCTTTTTGATGCTGCCTTTCTTTAAATTAATGCTCATTTCTTTCTTATGCTGCACTGTAACTTTTATTCTGGTGTTTTATGTGTCCTAATGTTTCTATTTTGTTTTCAACTGTATATTCATGTGTCTTATTGATTTTTAATGCTTATGACTTCTGTTTGTACAAACATGAACTGTTTGTACTTGTGTTTTATCTGTTTTAATGATTTTGTGTAAAGCACTTTGAATTGCCCTGTTGCTGAAATGTGCTATACAAATAAAGCTGCCTTGCCTTGCCTTATGTCCCTCAAAGTGGACATGCACCTAATGCATGACATGACAATTTCAGACCCCTCCATGATTTCTAAGTGGGAGAACTTGAAAAATAGCCGGGTGTTCAAATACTTATTTTCCTCACTGTTTATCTATCATTTTCTATTGTAGGCATACAGCCTGATCCATTTTCTATCATTCTCTCTGCCTTTCCATCTGCCATTGACTTCAGCCTCTTACTTTTTCCGGCTTTGTTTTTTTTTTCATCTTGTTTTCATCCTTTTCTTATTTTCTGCCTTTTGACTTGTTTCTTCTTTTTTACTTTTCAAGTTGGAAGCATAATGTCCTACACTGACTGAAAATTGATCAGTGAACTGTATGTTGCCTGTTCAGTCGAGATACAACACAGGGAAACTTTGCTCCGAATTGATATTTAGCAAATGCATGCTTTGACAGTTGCATGTGGTCCTACAATATTAACTCAGAAATTTAACACCATGTCTGTTCTGTGTTTGTATAGTGGTGGCAGTTAAGACATTTTTAATAAGCTGCTCTGTAAATTTTGGGAAATTTTGTACTAATCCTTTTCTTGTTTGGACTAGTACATTTGTTTTTCTCCTGATGTTTGCATGGAGAATTAAGTGTAATTATAAAAGTCCAGGTTGGCAGTAGTCTCACTTTGACAGACCTTCCTTCACATCGCTGTGGAGGAAGGTCCGGAATCCGGAATGATTAGTGCTACAGGGGGCATGTAATCCAAGTGGACACAACAACCTCAAAATGTTGACTGTGATGTGTGATTCTTTCACACATCACATTCAACATTTTGAATGAACACAGTTTATTCACCCAGTTTGGAGGCAAGACAAATATCTCCAAGCAATGAATTAAACATGGCAGCAGGTAAAATATATATTAGTGCTTACCAGGTAAACATGAATAATGTATTTGCAAATGGGTCCATTTAAACTGAGATTGAGTTTTTCTCTTCTCATTTGTGTTGTGTTCACACAGAGAGCAGCATGCTTGATGTGGCGCTGACAGCTTCAGTTTCATTTCCCGATAACGGGAAGATTTGCCCCTGTTGAAATGAGGGTTTCAGAAAGTATTCCCATCTCTGCAGGATATATATTGGATATATGCAGGATATAGCATAGCATATTGTAGAAGAAAAGTAATTATCTAAAATTCTCATTTTATCTTGATATTGTCTTTTCTGCATACTGATTAAGTTCCTATTATTTTCTCAAAAACAACAATACATTTTTAGTGTCTCCTGTGTTAATGTCTGTCTGCTTTTTGTAAGGCCCACTGTTAAAACAAAGCATTGTGTACATTTCCCACATTTTAACATTTTTTTAAATAAGGCCTATGTTCTAGGGCTGTGCAATTATTTTCAATTTCAATTTTGGCTCCAAACAATCACCATAATAGCATAATTGAAGAAAAAAAAAACGATTATTTTGCCATGTTTTGTTTTGCAAGAACACTCTTATTTTGTCTTCTGAACAACACATGATCACAAGATCAATTTGCAAAAGATGTTTTTTTATTCCTCTTTTAAATCAACTTCAGCATGGGTGTTTAAACTTATTCTAGCCACTGAACCTGGCAAAATATTGGCCGGTTTAAAACAATGACAATAAAGAAGCGACCATCAGCTTCTTGTTTACATTCAACATAGCGAGCACTTAACGCCACCGAAGTGCAGCAACCGTACGTCACCCGGAGGGTTTGTCTGCTTGGTTGAAAGACTATCTATTCTGCCAGAGTCGTTTGAACTATGCCCGTTGGTCACGCCTCTTGTGCAGAGACAGTACAGAGCAGACTCCCCAGACCAATCAAATCTATTGAGCTTGGCTTGGTCTGGTCATGGCCAGACTAGGGTTTTCCCAGATTGTAGGACATGATATTTTATAAGCTTGTGTCAAAGAGAGTAGCCAGACCAAGGCTGACCAGATGCACTAAAAGAAATGTCCCTCTAAACTTGTAAGATGCAAAAAGGGTTTACGCCGTTAAGATTGATGAATGATGATTTTGTATTTTTGCCGATGGTTGTAGATTTAAAGACAAAGTCAAGTGTGATATCCCCGCCATGCTGAGAGAAAGGCTGAACAGCGGTACACAGTAGTTGTCTGTAAAGCATATTGATAACATCACCCAGCTGTATTTATAATGATTTGGTAACTGCACTTTTATTTTGTATGATTATGTTCAATTTAGAGGGGAAATACAGCATGTTAACTTCCAGGTGTGTGTCTTTGGGCACAGGCTACACACTGGAGTGAGAGTGTGTTCATGCCAATGTAAAGGGCCAGGAGGGAGGAAATTATAATGACAAGACTCAGAGAGGATCATATAGGATTGGGGGAATGGGGAAAAGGAATAGTAAAAACTGTGGGTGTTAAAGAAAATGCTGAACATGTCATATTGGTGTGATGTGGAAAGACAGGGTTCAGGAGGCAGGGCAGGAGTGGAATCTGATGGGGATACTGGGATCAGACGGAGAGGGAAAGGAGATAATAATCACCAGACACAGGGTTGATGAGTAGAATTTATGATAATTGTAAAATGACATGTTACACGGAGGGAGTGGTATGCACCGGAAGGTTATTTACAATCTGGTTATAAACCAGAGAAGTAGTGATGGCAAACTGAATCTTTCTGAACCAGTGAAGCTTTCAATCCAATTGTATCAAAAACAGGTTGAGTACTCAAGTTCCAAAACTCTGAGGACATCTGGTGCTGAAAGTTGTTGTTGCATCACAAACTGTTTCACAGATATTGTCCATGAATGTCTTTGACTCAAAGATGAATACATCTTGAGTACGACTCTATGGATGAATAAATAATGACATAAATAACTAAGCCTATTTGGGACCGTGCATGAATACAAATGTAATTGCCTTCTCCACAAATAAAAACCCATAAAGTTAGGATTTTGTATGCTTCTTTTGTTTTGTTTTTTAAACAAATACATCACTTTGGGAGGGAAATTAATGAACACGTTGCACATGTATTTCTGTGATTATATTGAGTATGTAGCCTAGAGCAGCATTGTCTCCTCAGTCATATAGGTGAGATAGGAAGTGCAGAAGGCGTATCTAACAATCTAACAGTCTGGCATGTAGTCTACTGCCAGTGTGGTGTTTAGGGAAATTGGTTGAGTCAGAGGATGATTGCAATCCGTTGGAAAACACCACCCGACCTGTCTACCCCCATGTTGACCAATTCTTACCTGGATGGGGTCTATTTGGAACTGTCCATGGCGCAAATAAATGGTGTCCCAAGGAAGACTCTGGACACGTGGTGGTGCATCGGTGACTCTGTGAGGTCCTCTAAATTATGCAGGTGTTTGGTCCCTTGTCTTGTGCCTGTCTGTTTCTGCGTGTGTTGTTTTGTCTCCCTTCCCCCCGTCTTTCCTCTGTTTAGTTATTGTTTGTACATGGAAAAATGTGTTGGCCCTGGGACGCGTTCTCATCTCAGTGTATTGTTTGTAATTGTTTCTTACTGTTTATTTCTTAAATATGTAAAAAAAAAAAAAAAAAAAAGTAACACAAAAAATCCAATGTTTGAGTTAATTGATTTGGGAAGTGCTTTGACAGTGGCAAGGACATACTTTGGGACAGTGACGTTGCTTGTGACAGTAAAACAGTGATGCCGTTTGGACAATAACAGGTATCGTGGACAGGTCAGGAGGATATTATTGTGCTTGGTGACAAGGGTTTGTGGGAATAGTAATTAAATGTCATTTTTATATAGAGATAGAACTTTTTCCACTGTTCCAGGGCTGAGCCTATTTCTTTTCTTGCTGAGCACTTCACCAGCTTTACCCACTTTCACCCGCTCACACGGCACAGAGGAGGCAGTTGTTCACAGAATATAATGCACATAAAAATGAGGATACACATGCTTGGGCTGTACCCAAAAACTGAAGTAGGTCTTCTATATGTGTAATGTTCAGCTCATTTATCTCTATATATCAACTCTATAAATTACTCCAGACTCTATCACTTCCTGTTTGCCATTTTGACCCAGATCAGTGCTTGAAATGAAAACCAGTGAATGAAACTAAAACAAATGACTTATAATTCATTGTGTACGTGTTGTATTTATCCAACTAGGATTTCTAGTCTTTCGACTAGTACTTAAATGAACTGAAATAAAATGACAAACCATATGTTCATTGATGCAAGCCCACATGCTAATGATAATGCTCATGCTAACGGTCCCTTGCTACTGCTCATACTAAGGTTAGCTTGGCATAATACAAAACGTTACCCCCGGTTTAAATGAAGGCGTGGGGTAGCCCCATGACAACAACCATTTTGATCATCCACTTAAAAACAAGCATCCCGATACCTACAAAGAATATGAGAAACTAGTTCATGCTAACAAGCATCACAAAAAAACTGCTGCTAACGCTACGGCAGCTGCACCAATCAGTAACCCCATAGAACAAGCGCTGGAAAAGACCAAGAAATTCCACAAGAACCCCCCAAAGCAAAAGGCATTGACTATGGCAATAATGAAGATGGGACCATTATCTTGCCTGAAATGTGTGTATGCTATATTCAGCTCAAATGGATTCAGGCAGCATGCCTCAAATCCTGGATGCTGAGTGAGGCACATCACATCTGCTGGTCGCGGGGTGAGCTCCTCGACTAGCAACCAAAACGCACTCACTTCCCTACAGCACGAGCTCTCCACCGCAGTTTCCATGGGATGGCACCGCACACACAAGCACCTGCCAAACACAGTTACACGGACTAGTGGCAGCTACGTTCGCAACAACTGTTTTACCGGAGGAAGAGGTGAACGCGTAGAAATAAACACTAGGCAGATATTCTGTTACTGGCATATTTGCTAGTAGGCTACCATCAAAACATGGGATATCCAATAGCGTTTTTCCACTGCTGGTATCAGCTCTACTCGCCTTGTCTCCACTCGACTTGACGCGTATGTGTCCGTTTTCCGTTGCAGATTTAGTACCACCTCAGCGTGGCTGGTCACCATAGCTACACAGCCGGAAACTGCCATGACATAATTTTCAACGCAACTCACAACAGCTACACGCCTTCTTTTTTTTTTACTATGTGTAACGCTACACACAATGGACCACGTCGAAGGTGTGTTTTTAATTCTCGGCATGTGGCTACTTGCCACAGCCAGAAGAAATTGTTGGTTTCTAAAGAAGCTGAAGGCAGCAACACAAATCACTGCTGAAAAAAATAAGAGTTTGGGAATTCTTACGAAGTTCAGACGTCAACATGACTGTTTGCCGACACAAAAGGGTAAGTTAGCCATGGCAACTTCTTTCCTGCTTCCACCAGGAACATAGGTGGGGTTAATGCTGGCTACTACATCCTGGGGGATTCTGTCTATCCCATGCTGAACTGGCTCTTAAAACCAATCAATGACCCTGGACGCCTCTCAGCAGAAAAAAAGATTTACAACAAGAAAATCTACGGGACAAGGGTTCTTGTTGGACCTGCTTTTGGTAGACTGAAGGGAAGATGGCGTTACCTTATGAAAAGAAAAATCTAAATCCTGCTCCATCTCAGGGTTCATTCAATTAGTAGTCAATATCTCAGATGTGGATGTGTGAATCCATTTTATTACATAGGATATCCTAGAGACAAATACAGAGTCAACCTAACACGGCTCTCCCCCAAATGTGTCTGACTCTCTGCTCCTGGACCAATTAAAAAACCACAGGTGCACAATCGTGCTCCGAATACTGTTTCTGCCATGCACGTTTATGCAAATATCTTGGGTGCTTTATGTGCCATGTACTTTGGACTGCACAAAATTCACATGTTATGAAAAGTCACGTTCCTCTCAGGTTTTCAATCATTATATTAACTAACCGGTAGCCGGAGTTGCAGGTGACGATGGTGCTGCCTGTGCTGGAGTCGCCGCGGTCGATGCTTCTCCTGCCCGTGCCCAAGAGTTCTCGGTGGGAGTCACTGAATCCTCTAAGTTTGTCAAAAAGGAATCTTGAATAGAAATATCAGTTGCGTGTTAACCCTCATGTTGCATTTGTGTAACTCCAGGCTGTATTACAAACTTTTTCATCTCAAGCTCATAGGGAAATTACATTAGCACTAGCAGCGAGCTAGAGCTAGCAGTGACAGTATTAGCTTCTTGTTATCTGCTTATGTTTTACACAAGTTTACGAGTAGCCTAAACTATCACGGTTGAGCTTAACAATAGCCCGCTAACTTTAACAAAACTTTCAAGCAGTATGCCTACAGACTTTAAAGTTAAAAACACTTAACATCCTCCATCATAGAATCCAACAGAGTCGTGGCCGAGTCAACTCCGCACTCCCTTCCCTTTGCTCAATGGTCTTTGACCGTAAATTGCGTCCATTTGGTCAAACCACTTCTAATTTTTTCTGTTTGAACAACTCCGGCGCTTGTGGTCCTTGGTGGCACGATAGTCACTTTTGAGCTTTTTCAGCTTCTCCCTGCACTACTGGAACGTGCAGTTGTAGCCATGTGAGGACATCAGTTCAGAGATCTGTTTGTATACCTTCTCATTCCGTGTCGCCCCATCTCTCTCCCCCCAGGTCCGCTCATCCGAAACCAAGAACAAAAACGTCTTCACCTCCTCGGTTGACCATGCCGTTGTTTTGCGGCTTTCCATAGTGAATAGTTAAAAAGTGAGAAAAGTGCAGATAATAGATAATCTGTCGATGTCTGGCTGGAATTAAAAAAAAAATGGCACGTTTGTTCCGGACCTTTTGGTATTGCCTCTGCTCACTTGGAACCTTGAATGAGGTAATACTAAAAAACGTACCTGGTAGCAGGTCCCAGGGACATTTTTTTATAATGGAAAACCGAAATAGACAAGTAGAGTCAAGGTGAGTGTTGTAGATATCGCGCAGTGGAAAAACGCCATAATAGATAATGTGTTTAGAACGTCAGGGGAGATTGAATTAGTGCTTAATTTGGGGGGAGATTTCACAGGTGGGACTTGGAAGGTAACTCATAGCTAGCCTTCAGTTTCTAGATCTGTTTACCAGTACTTATCTGAACTATCGACATGAACACTGTCACTAGATATAAAGAAAATGTTGACTTTCACTCGGTGCTACTCACTGACAGTAATTGTATGCACTGCTGTTAGACTAGCTCCAGCACTTGTTGCTGTGTTGCTAAAAGATAGCAACTTACCAGGGCTCTTCACTTGCTCTCAACTCATTCTCATCGGACCATATGTTTAATTGGCTTTTTATGGCCATCAGTCCTCTGCAGTTCCTCCGTCGCCCTCTCACGTCTGACAGGTTCGTAATTATACGGCTGCGGGCCATCATACATGTAATTAGTGGTCCTTGCCAACTCTCATCACAATCAGTCGCGATCGTTCAAGTAATAGGTTGAGGCTAGTCTCCACTTCTCCCCAACGTGACGTCATAACCAAATTGCATTAAAAAAAAAAAGTAGTTTACATTGTGGATCCTGTAATTATCCAGACCTAAACCCCAAACTCACCTACATCCTCTTTAGCGAGGACTGTTACACAACACACAATCCCAAGCGGTATTTTTTTTGGTAGTTGTCCTGTGGTACTGCGTGTGAAACCATCTTGTGCAAATTCCACACTGAATCTACACAGATAAAAATAAGAAAATGTAAACATTAGGAAACCAATGATGTATACAAATAGACATTAATTGATTACTTTAATGTTATCTCTGGAATTTTACCCAGTATTCAGATTATTTCTTGATGTATTAAATCAAATAAACATTAAGTCTCACCCAAACAATCTCAAGCAGGTTTAGGAAGGTCCTTATTTCCACAGAAGGAAAGGACTCATCCTTTGAAACGGAAGAATTATAATACATTTATACAGTATATATATATATATATAAAATATATTATTGTTAAAGTGTTATATTAAATTATTATCATTAAATATTCTGAAAGATACCTGCTCTGAGAATTTCCGCTGCCATGAGTCTTCTTTGATTTTTAAGACACTTTTGATGAGTCAATCTGAAACGATTGTGGCATCTTTGGAACATCACTGTCATCTTGGCCATCTGTGTAGATGGCAAAAAATTACATGCATTGTGCATGATTTTTCATGCTAAATCAAAGTGTCAGATCTATCATAAATACGGCATTTTGTACAGAATCACCTGCATGACAAGACAAATACCCCACAACTGGTGGCATCTTCCTAAAAGGTGTGGGTGATCTTGCCAGGCTTCCACTTGATGTTAACCCAGTCCTCCTTTCCAAGTCTGTTCCGGCGCATCTTGAAATACTGTCTACAGGATGAAAGGAACATTTTTTGGGTTAACCTTTGCATCTATTCTATGGCTTTAACAAATGTGTGTGTGTGCGTTACCTATCTATTTCCATTAATCTATTTGATATTACCCACATCTGTGGCCAGCCTTTCTGGAGTCCTTAACTTCAGCCACACACATGATGCCTCAATGACTTGCGAGTCCTCTGTGACTCATGAGTTGTCGATGTTTGCACGAGTCAATCAATCCCCCGAATAGGCCGGCTACATTGTCATGAGTGGATTTGATTTAGACAAGTAAGAGGAGTCTCTGCTTGAGCTCAGAGTAAAGCAAACAACAAAAGCCATTCTTTCACTTGAAATAACAATGTTCTACATGCATCCTAGCTAGGTCTACTGTAGGTTTGGTTGATCAATTTTAGTAATACTTATAATGTATTCACTATGGGCATTTCTCTGTTCCTGTTTCTATGTCTATATTGAAAGCCCATATATTGCCTACGGTACACTAAGTTAAGACAATAAATAAACACTAAAATGCTTTCTTTCTGGTGACTAAATTGCTCTCCTGTGAGCAGCTGCATGAGGTGGCAGGTGGGTACACAGGTTTTGATGCATGACAGTAATCAGTGTTGGGCAAATTACTTTTAAAAAGTAATTAGTTACTTCTTCCACAGAAATAACTAGATACTCAGTTACAAATTATAAAACTAACTAGTTACTTCAGAAAGTTTTAACGTAAAACTGCCACAATGTTTTGTGTTTCTACCAATGTATTATGTTTTAGTACACATGAAGAAGTTTTAACCAGTCAAAGTGACGTTAAATTTAAAGGTTGAGAACAACTTCCATTTCTTTGTTTGACTAGTTTAACTTAAAATGTTTGAATAGAAGTAATACATAAAATGTTGGGCATATACTGTTAAACTCAATGGACAGCATAGAAGTTGTGCATTAGATTTACAGGTGTTTAATTTACCAATTGTAAAAATATCTACTCAGTTGTTACATTTTTATTTGAGAAGTAGTTACTTTCTTATTCAACAAAATGAAAACACTGTGGTCACTTTACACAACAAAAACAATAACAACAACATGAGTTGCAGTTATGCTATGAATTTGGTATTATATTTTTAATTGTGATCCATCCTCTCAGACTTGTTCTGGAATCTTAGTGTCGAGTTACAGCAAGTCCATGTACAGTAGAAGTAAGTTCAAAGAAAGATGATTCAAACTTCTCTTCTCTTTGAATTGCTAAAAAAAATAAAGCTGGGAATATACAGAAAACTGATGCCGGGAATCACTAGCCGCCTAATACAATGTCAAAATATTTTGCCCACGGTAAAAGCATCAGTGCAAAAATGATGGAGCTTAATGGTTTCTATTATACATATTTTGTTTTAACCATAAAAGTAAAGAAACCCCAACTAAAAGTAAAATGTTTCTCAAAATGTTAAGTTTTTATGTTAGGGTTTGCTTCGCCATACATCCCTTCCTTGTGTTTTCCAGTTCCCCCCTCCCTGCTGCTTCTATTGGTCCTCTCTGTGTTTGGGTGTGTCTTATCCTGGCTCATCACCACCAGCAGTGCATCGCACCTGTGACTCATAACTCATCACCCTGGCTGTTAAATACCCTGGTTCAGCTCTCACTTGGTACATTGCGCCGGCCACTCAGTTGTTTTTCGTCTAGTGTTGTTTTTCCCCTAACAACCTGGGGCCTGTACGAAAGTATAATGAAGATATCCTGCTGGTTTCACTGTAAAGTGTCTTTGAGTAGCCTACCATGTAAAATACAATTCAAATAAAATGTATTATTTAGCCTACTTTGCCTTAAAAGTGAGCAGTGGGAGCAAAGGGACAAAAACTAGAAAAAGTAAATGACTTCAATACACATATGGGCATATGTGAAAAACAATAAAAAAAATTTCAATTCTCCTGACGAGTGATAGCACCAAAATAAGAAGATTAAGAAGCTAGTGTAAACTACACTATATAGATATAGGCCACGTTATTGGTGCAGGAATGTGAAACTTATTGAGAAGGTTATGAAACCAATGTAAGCTATAACAAAAAACATTAGGCCTACATATGAAGGAGTAACACAAACTTTCCTTTATTAGAGAAGGACAAGCAACAAGAAACTGAAATCATGACTGTATTGGTCTCTGACCAGTCTGCCATTCATCATCATCTGGGAATATCGCTGCATTGTCCCACTTAACCTCCAAAGCGCGTCCTGTATAAACCTGAAGCAGAGACCATGGATGCCGTGCTCCTCATCTCTACTATTACGGAGAGAGTTGACATTGAAGCGATGCACAGGTCTGCCGGCAGGCAGCGGCCACCGGGCAGCTTTGAAACACTACTGTCCTACCAGGAAAAGTCCAGACTCTCCCGATTGCCACTCCGCATCTGGGTGCCAGTGCAAACATTTCTAAACATCTTAACAACTGCAATAGTAGGGGTTTAAATAAAACTCACAACAATAGTGTAAAATACTGCATGTTAGCAAAAATTTAATTTATACACCAAAAAAAAGGAACCAAAAGCAGAAGACAACGGAATAACTTAAACGCGTTTATTTTGGATCAGAGCAGCAGCTGATTTAACACATGAGACTCCAGGATTAAATTTAGCCTGGCTGTTGGCCTGATCTGGACCAGGCTAGCTGCAAAGAATAAATTCCCATGTACACTTAGCTGGGTTTAATTGAAGCTGGTTGCGTACAACCAAGTCAAAGCTAAATTCATCCAGGTTTACTTTAATAACCCGGCTTAATCCCTAATCCTGGTTTTGTGCAACAGGCCCCTGTTCTCCGTCTGCCACAGTTCACTTGGTGCTTGTATTTGCTGCCTGCCTGCCATCACAATGACTCTCCTGCCTGTTTGCGCCTATCCACCAGCCTGTTTGTCTGCCCTGACTACTCCCCGGCACACTATTGTCTGGCTCACCTCAAACCTGGACTTCATCGCACCGCCTACCCGTTGGCTCTCCTTGTGTTTTCAAATAAACTCTGCCTATTCACTCTACCGTTGGTGTCCACATCTGAATCTTTCCCCGTGTATCCTAACATTTTATTTAATAGGTTTCAGAGTTTTACAGATAGCTGAGCTATACTAAGTGTACAAAACAGCATTTTATTCCACACGCACCAACACATCATTCAGGCATAAACTGACAAAAGAAGGGAAAAAAAGGAATCTAGTAACTCTGGCTCAGAAATACAACAATATCACAATATTGGTGCCACTGTCATATCATGTTAAACAGTTTGACTCAATTGTCCTACCTCATAGTTTTTTTTATTCATAACTTTTTTCCAAATAAATACTCACTCCCCCCGGTACACCAGTGTAAAGCTTTCAATGTGTAGCTGTAACAGCAGGAGAGGTTTGGTATGCTTTGGCAGTAAAGGCATAGCTCCAAAATGATTGAAAGTGACAAGTAAGCGGTAAACTAAGACTCATCTGAAAGTACAACCAGGAAAGAAACTAAACTCCAAACCACTAAAATACCCTTAAAATTAAGCCTTCACTCTGGTCTCCAGCACAGAAAGACAAGTTTAGCCAAAGAGGACAAGACTGAGGGGAGGAGACAGCCCTGCTACCAGCACAGCATGGTTATCCTTTTTGGGCTGTAGTGGAAGCACATTTTGTCATGCTAGATAATGCATCCTTACCCTGAATGAGGGTGGAACCCTATAGTTTCTTGATCAAGGGCAATATTTTAGGTTTGAGCTTGGGGTAACTAAAATGCAAAACATACAGTGGGGAGAAGTATTTGATACACTACCAATTTTACAGGTTTTCCTACTTACAAAGCATGTAGATGTCTGTAATTTTCATCATAGGTACACTTTATTGTACGACATAATTATTTGGTAACCAATAAGAATTCCGGATCTCACAGACATGTTAGTTTTTCTTTAAGAAGCCCTCCTGTTCTCCACTCATTACCTATATTAACTGCACCTGTTTGAACTCGTTACCTGTTTAAAAGACACCTGTCCACACACTCAATCAATCCACAATGGGAAAGACCAGAGAGCTGTGTAAGGACATAAAGGACATCAAGGATAAATTTGCTCACCTGCACAAGGCTGGGATGGGCTTCAGGGCAACAACTGTTGGTGCAATTATTAGGAAATGGAAGAAGTTCAAGACAACTGTCAATCTCCCTCGGTCTGGGGCTCCATGCAAGATCTGCAAGGCATCAATGATCATGAGGAAGGTCAGGGATCAGCCTAGAACTAAACGGCGAGACCTGGGGCCTGTTGCAAAAAACTAGGATAAGGGATTAAACCGGGATATTTAAGTTATCCTGGATGAATTTAGCTTTGAATCACAATAGCAGATTGAATTAAACGCAGCCAAGTAACCATGGAGATTAATTCTTTGCGGCTAGCCTGGTCAAGATTAATCCTGGAGTTTCATGTGTGGGACGGTAGTGTCAAGGCTGCCTGGCGTGCGTCCGTTGCCCGGTGGCCGAAACTGTGCATCACATCAGTGTCCACTCTCTGTAAAAGTAGAGATGAGCAGCGTGTTCTGTATGAACATTAATTGTACAAAGATATTTAGAATTAGCTCCAGTAGCAGCTTAGTGATTTGTGCATGTGGTAGTAAACTATGTTCACGCGTTGTGAATAAGGGTTAGAAATTAAGCCCTAGGTTCCATTTCCTAATGAACATTAATTCCCTCTGCTCACTTTTAGGGCAAAGTAGGCTAAATAATACCTTTTTATTTATATCGTGCTTTACATGGTAGGCTACACAAAGACACTTTCATGTAAAACCAGCACATTTATCTCATAAAAACAGAAAATTGAAACTAGCATATTTAAGCAATTAAAACACAGTGTAGCCTACAACTTTGTAAAAAAATAACGTAGAGTGACTAGTAGGTTGAGTAGATATTTTTACATCCTTACGCTTTCAGTCAGTCCGCTATAGTCTGTTGGGCTTTTTCCTCTCAGTTTATTCACAGCCGTATTTCCCTTTCTGCATATTATATTCTTCCCCTCCGCGTTTTCTTCCATTAGAAGCTGCTGCTCATTGGGTGAAACATATGGCGCATACGTCTTCTCCATTTCTGCATCAGTAAATCTGGGATCAATACCGTGGTCTAATTAAGAAAGTTGTGAACGTCCACTTATCCCAGCTATCTACACCTGGCTTGACATAGCTTCCCCTGTTCATCCTGGTTTGGGTAAACCTGCAACCGATTAAGCCGCGCTGAGCAGATTAAACCCATTTAATGCTTACATTTTGAGACTGTTACTTTACAGTTTTAATCCTAAGGCATTTTGATTTGAAGCGCCTATACATCATCAAGACTTCTGCTGTGCCTCCGAGTGGCAGCTCATGGTAACTGGGTGGTAAGAACCCAGGCTAAATCAGCAGGGGATCGTGGGAGTATTTCACCACTGGGAATGTGAACCATTTACCACTGCTCACTTTATGGTGTTTCAGTTCCTTTATGTATTAAGACAGACACAAATTATCATTTAACATCTTTTATTTAGCGATTCTTTTAGCAACCCAATTTCTTTTAGTTAGGTTAAGACCTGCCCCATGCAACCTCCTCTTTTCCTTTAGGCGTCTCCACCTAGTTACTTCTGGCCTTACCCACGCAGCCATTCTTCTCTCAGCATGGGACCAGTTTGTGTCATGAAATGATGTGCTCTTTTTATGTGGGGATGGCAGTTGAGGGACCAGGCTGGGGATCTTCATTGTCGGACTGATGAATAACTTCTGAGTGGTAATGGATTCTGACTGGGGAAGAGTGGTGTGGAAATAATGGTGCCTGGTTATGCACTCCCCATTCCGGAACCTCCAAATATTTCATCCATTTGCTGCAAGAAAGGACAGAGTTAGTTAAAATCAAGAAAGCCATAAACTGGACTGTTAACTTTTTCATTGCTGAATAAATAAAAATTCAGTGTCCGAGTGTGCTGATGAAGCCCTATAGCCATGGGTGGAAAATACTGAAAACCTTTCAGAATGTCCCTATAGAGCAGGCACTTACCAGGTAATATTCCCTGCTGATTTTGCCCTCTCCTGTTGCCCGAGATCTGTCCTTAGCCCTTTTGTAAGTTGTTAGCATGTTACCGAGTTTCTTTCTTATTTTATCCAGTGTGTAGGTGTATTCTCTGTCTGTGAAAGCATGTTCCAGTTTTTTGTAAGAGGCTTTTATTGTTGTAGATGTGGGTGTATTGTCTGGTCAGCCCCAGTAGCAGCAATGTAGTTCTGTGTGTAAACTCTGTAAAACATTGCAGTGTTGTTAAAAGCATTACACTATATTCTAATCCTTAGATTGCAAACCAATTCACTGTACCTGTCTGGGATTCTGGCTGTGAGGATGAAAATGGATGGAAGCTGCCTGAAGAGGGTGACTGCTGTGGTGGGTTGGTTTCAGGAGTAGGGGTACCTTGATGGTTTGCTGTAGCTCTAATCTGCTCCAGTATGTCACTGGCATATCTGCTGTCTGAAACAAAGATTAATCAGTTCAATAATTGCCACCCACATGTATAAAGGTATTAAGGTAACTGCCTTCTCTTTTTTTTTTTTTTAATTCAACAGTTGTCAGTCTTTGAGCAATTTCTCTGCTCACTCTAAGCACGCTGGCTATCTCTCATGGTGATGCAGATTTTGTCCTCCATTCTTTGTGATCCAAACAAGGTTCTGCTGGTGCCTTTTAATCCTAGCTAATTGTCTGACAACTCTACACTTGTTCTATTGTGTGGGTTATAATTGCCAACAGGTTGTGCCTATCTGATTAGTATTTGCATAGTGTTTTGACAGTTTTGATGATGTTACTAAAATTGTCAAATTGATACAGTTATTGAAACTGAACTTTGACTCGATATGTGATTTGAATGTTATTCTCACAAACCCAAACAGAAAACAAATTCTGTATAAGTTAACAGATTATTCTGGTTAGTTTTAATGCCATCAAATTACTTTTTACAGTGGTCAAGACAATCCTATATTTTAACCTTATAAGTGTGTGTGTGTTTCTGCCAATTGTATTTAGGTTCTTCCCATTTTTTTCTGCATTGCTACATTTTGTAATGGCTCATTATGATCGGTGCTCAACCATACAAGATAAAACCTTTTACAGTTTTTCTCAATTGCTAAAAGACTAAACCCTATTGTCTGAACCAACTAATTGAATCAATCACTCTTTTGGCAAAACTATAAGCACTTTTCACCTGTTTAGACACAACTTGCCAACACATTTTCATTGGGATGCACCTGTGCTGCATAACGGTGAGCACAGGTGACAAACGTCAAACACAATTAAAGCACAGGTGTCACCACTTGAACACAACTCAAAATTGATCACACTAGTGGCTTATGATGTGGGCCAGTTCAGCAACACAGGTTTGTGAGGCCCTACAATGGATAGAAATCTGAGAGAGAGAGTTTGTGTCAGGAGGTTGAGGTGGTCAGCGAAGACAAAGAACAGTAATATCTGATGAAATCAGAGCTACTGTGATTGACAGAGTTCTTGTCCAGGGTATGAGCATAAGGGAGGCTACAACCAGACATCAGTAGATTCACTGTGTCCACCATAATCCAAAGATTTACCTTACAATACAGTTTGTTAATGTTGACAGCAATTACTGTCTGGCATACAAGTAAATATGTTTCAGTACATCACTTTTCCAATGTAATGTAGTTTGCAATGGAGGGTTGGTCTCTTGGACTAGTATTCCATGTATACTTTTGAAACTCCATGCGCTCTTTTTGTAGACTTGAAAGACTGCCACATGGGGGTGGGAGGACACGTATGTTCTCCCCACAATAAGAGACCCTAATTGTTATGGTCCGTGAGAACAATGCCATTAAACTGAGTGAAATTCAGCAGAAGATCATTGAGGGCCATGTACATTTTTAGGGGATCAACAGTTTCAGCCTTGCTACTGTTGATCGTGTCCTGAAACGCAACAGACAATGTCAAAGTGCAAAGATTCCAGTATGTACAGGTCGGCATATATCCAGACACATTCGATGTTGATTACTCTAAGTAGTGATTTACTGTAGTGGCCTAAATCACTTTTTTCCGTATTACTTACAAAATTATATCTATTTCTACAGAGTGTTTTTCAATTGGATGCAATGGAAAGACCCCATGAATACATCTACATGGATGAAGCTGGGTTTAATCTCACCAAAAGGAGAAGGAGAGGCCGTAATGTGATTGGCCATTGTTGGTGTTCTTTTGCAGCATGGTGGGAATGTCCCATTATGTGCAATCATAAGGTTGTCCACCATCATGCCAACCTGGGGCCCTACACCAGGGTAAATCTCCTGCAAGCCATGGGACTTGCCTGTGGTGACATAGGTGTGGAGGCATGCCAGAGTATTATTTTTTATTTTTTTCGTTGCCTTGCCAGACAAAATGTGGCCTGTGATGTGGATGAAGTCCTGTGGCCTGACCCAGTATGGAGACGACATGCTGTGGCTGAGTAATGCACTTATTTGTATACTTTTGAACTTTACTTTTACATGGGTAAAAGTAACTTGATCATTCTATGTTAATATAACATAGAATTTTATCTTAAAACACTTGTATATTTTTGTTGCATGACTAAAAAAGTAATGTTAAACAGACTTAAATTATGTCTAGTGTTCTCGAAACTTTAATCGTCCCATACTGTACTAAATTAAAAGTTGAGTGTAAGCCATTTCCACAAATGTTTTTAGGTTGAGTTAGGGAATTCAGTTTTATAGTGGTTATAAGGTCATTGGGGTCCTTTTTCTTAGGTGTTGCACAACTAAGCTTATTCCTGTTTCTGTATACATATGAACACCAAAGGGGTCAACTTGAAAGTGCTGCATGTACCCATGATGTTCTAGGTGAGATACATCTCCATCAAAACATCGTCATGGATCCTTTTACTTTTCCTAGCCTCTGAATCAATCCCCTCAAAAACCTTTTTGTTCAGACTGCAGGTTATGTTACCAGAAATCAGTTCAACAACGGGTGTTTTTTTAAAGTTTATCATAAAGTGTGCTGACTCCTTTACGTAGAGCTTTTGCAATTCTTCCTCTTCTCGTACTTGATGCTTGTCTGAAAAAGAATTCAGATGCTTGATGCTTTGTGTGTCATTTTTCCTCTTTTTAGCACAGATATCTTAACCAGGGTTTCTCCCAATGGCTCCCTTTTATTTCAAAGAAGAATTTTGCACTGCAGGAAAGGAATGTGCTAACTGCATTTATGTTTAAGGACAATTAGTTTTTTGACTAAGGAGTGTGCTGACTCCTGAAAGCAAGGGTACAACAGGGACTAATTTCCCAGTAACTGTTGTACAACACATTGGTCCATGGTTGCCTTGAACCATGCAGTGAAACATTGTTAAATTTATTTTTATTCACTGTAGTTGTGAACTTCTTATAAATCAATGGCGACTTTCTCCATTTTTTTGTTCCATGTCCAGGTTGTTTTCCACTCTGCAACGTCTTCTGTTAGTTTTTTTCTTCATCACTGTTACATGAGTCTTCATCTGAACTCTTATCTGCAAAGTCATGGGTGTGCATAGTTTTTACCAAAGCTTAAATTCCACCAGCCATTGCTTATAAGCATTTCCTCATAATTGTCCTCTTAGTCTTCACATTTCCTCTAACCTAGGGAAAAGGGGACAGTCAAAGTTAGAACTTTTGTCCAAATAAAGTTGCCTAATATGTAGAGATAAAATTGGCACTCCAAACATTACATAAACATGACATTTAACACAACTGAAGGTCCCTAAGGAGAGCAGGTTAACAGTGTATGCCACACACTGCCGTGTCTGACCAGATGCACCGGGTGAGTACTGTCGATACGCAAGGTGTTGGTGGGGGAGTGAGTGAAGGGGCTGAAGTTGACCGATCTACAGTTCCGAGTGTAAGTGTGTCTAGGGGCCTGACAGGCGAGAAAAGGCACACGCAGGAGGGACAGTTTGGGGAGGCTGGGGTGATAAGGGACATGCAGGTGGGACAGTCAGGGGAGGTGCAGAATGTTGACGTTCAATGTGTGCAGTGGAGGTGGTGGAGATTGAGGAAGGAGAGTCAGCAGTTAAGACCTTGCTCGCTGCTAAACGCAGACGAAAGGTGACCAAGTCCCCCGGTGTGGCGAAGACATGCAGAGTGAATGATGCGGGGGGGAGGACGGTGAGAGTGGAGAATGTGTGTCTGATGAAAGTGAGATCCCCACTTTCAGTAGCAGTCAATGTCGACAGCTCTATACTGCTGACAAAATTAAAAGGTTTTCTGAGGCAAACAAAGAATCAGCATGGGGTGAAGATAGGGGATTTCTTCCCGGACCTGGCTCTGTTCTGCTCCTCCGTGAAGTTCCTCAGGAGCTCTTCGGACGAGGCTGGGTTTACGGCCCAGGAAGGGTTCACACTGAAAAAACTGCAGAATGTTGATGATGGTGCATCTAATGGTTTTTCTAATTAACTTATTGTTTTTTGTTTATGCTTTCCACATCTGCCTTACTATGGATGTTTTTAGAGTGGGGAGTTTAAACGTTAACGGTGCCAGAGATGTACATAGACGGGAAAGTATTTATGAAACTTTACGGCTGAAACACATCAATGTTTTGTTTTTGCAAGAGACGCACGCTGACGGCAGCAATGAGGCTGAGTGGAGGAGGGAGTGGGAGGGGGAGGTGGTGCTGAGCCATAGGACCTCGACCAGTGGGGGGGTCGGCATCCTCTTTTTCACCAGTCACCATTGAGGTGGAGGGCAGGCTGTTTTTTTTTTATGTGTATGCTCCACCTACGGGCCCTGAGAGGGTGGGGTTTTTACGAGTTTTAAACTCTACTTAAGTGCTGTTAAGAATGTGGACTTTTTAATTTTGGGGGGGGGGATTTTAATTGGACAGGAATCATTCAGAACCTCACGGTCCGTCCCAGAGAGAACTGAGACACATCCTGGTGGATGTGTGGAGGAGGATGTATGGGGGGGGGGGGGGGGGGGGGGGGGGGTCAGGCAGTATACCTGGGCTCACACCAGGGGGAATAACATCTCCCTGGCTAGGCTGGACCGTTTTTATTGTTTTAAACATCATTTTAATATTTTCCAACGATGCTGGATGATTCCTGTTGGTTTTAGTGATCATTCCTTGGTGATGTGCAATGTGTTGATTTCCCATATCAAACCTAAAAGTGCTTCTTGGCATTTTAATGCTACACTGTTGAGGGATGTTAATTTTAAGAGGGTGTTTCAGTTTTTCTGGAGTATTTATGTCACCAGGAAACCACATTTTAGCTCTCTGAGGCAGTGGTGGGATTGCGGGAAAGGAGATATACGACAGCTCTGTCAGCAATACACTCTCAATGTCACGCGGGACATCACCGGGTCAATGGGAGATTGAAATTGTGGAATTGCAAACTTTGGTAGATTCCACTGGAATTAAGGGTCATGTTGATGATCTCCAATCGAAAAGGTCTGCCCTTAAGGACCTACTAGGCACAAGGGTTCAAGGGGCATTGGTCCGGTCCCGGTTTCAGTCTGTTGCGCTTATGGATGCACCAACTAGTTTTTTCTTTGGGCTGGAGAAGAAGAATGGGCAGAGCAGAGCTATTCATGCTCTACGCTCTACTGCTGGACGAGAACTCTGAGAGCCGGGAGAGATCAGGAGGCGTGCTGTGGATTTTTACTCTGGACTTTACAGCAGTTAGTACAGAGACGATGTAGAGCTGTTTGAGTCCTTCTCTGCAGGTTTGCCAAAAGTCCCGGCGGACGTGAACATTGAGCTTGAAGAACCTCTGGCTCTGCAGGAGCGGGGCAAGGCACCCGGCATTGATGGGATCCCGGTGGAGTTCTACAGGGAGTTCTGGAGAGATTTGGGTGGAGATATGTTGCTGCAGGAGGGCTGTTATATCTCTCTTACCCAAGAAAGGGGATCTGCAAGAGATTGGGAACTGGCGTCCCCTGTCTCTTCTTTACACAGACTATAAGATCCTGTCAAAGGCTTTGGCCAACAGACTAAGAGGTGTGATGGACATGGTGACCCATGTGGACCAGACATATTGTGTGCCTGGTAGGTCAATCCTGGACAATGTGTCCTTAATTAGAGATATTTTGGACGTCTCTGGTTCTTTGGGTATTGACACTGATCTTATTTCCTTGGATCAGGAAAAGGCTTTTGACCGGGTTGAGCACCTATCTCTGGAAGACTCTGGAAGTTTTTGGCCTCAGTCCATGTCTTATAGCTATGATCAAGGTTTTGTACCACACATTGCGAGTGTGTTTAAAATCAATGGTGGCCTGAGTGGGACGGTATCAGCCGCTAGGGTTAATTGGGGTAAAAGTGAAGCGCTAGCAGGTGGGAGTTGGACGGGGGGTCTGCCCAGCCTTCCAGGAGGTCTGGTGAGGAAGACAGATGGTCTAAAATATCTGTGTGTGTACCTTGGTAATGAGACCATAGTCAACAAGAACCGGGAGGGAGTAGTAGAAAAGGTGGAAGGATGACTGAATAAGTGGAAATGGCTGAAACCTCAACTGTCGTTTAGAGGTAGAGCGTTGATTATTAATAATCTGGTGGCGTCTGCTCTGTGGCACCGGTTGGCTTGTATGGAGCCCCCAAAAGAGCTCATTCACAGGGTGCAAGCCTTGTTGGTGGATTTCATTTGGGACAAGTTACATTGGGTGTCTCAGGGTGTTTTATTTTTACCAAAGGAAGAGGGTGGGCACGGCCTGGTGCATGTAGAAAGTAGGGTGGCAACTTTCAGGTTGCAGTTTGTTTGTAGATATCTCATCGGTCCACAAGACTTTGTTTGGAGAGATGTGACGAGTAGTTTGTTAAGACGGACGACTGGTCTGGGGTTAGACACCGCTCTGTTTTTAATGGGTTTTAAGTTTATAAAATTGTGTGGGTTATCTCCTTTTTATCAGTCGCTCTTTAAGGTTTGGAACTTTTTTGAGTGGAAGAGACTTGAGCCTACGTGCTCTCTGCACTGGCTGTTGGAGGAGCCCCTCATCCATGGGGCCAGGATGAACGTTCAGGACTGCAGGACACCGGGCCTCACCAACATGCTGTGCACCGCTGGAGCGGTCACCCTGAGGAGAATCGTGGAGGTGGCAGGGCCGGGGCTTCTCTTCTGGGGCAGAGGTCTCTTCGCCAGAGGTGGACTGAGAGACTCACGGTGGGAGAACGTCAGATGCTCCTGGATTACTGTGCTGGGGTTGACATTCCTGATGAGAGCGATCCTTTTCCAGAGTTAGGATTTGTTCCTAAGCTGGATGGATTTTCTGGGGATTTTTTTAACTGTGACGGACTCTACGGTTGTGGACTTGTATACTGTCAAGGGAAGGGTGTGTACAGGTGTTGTGTGAAATACCTGAACAGGTATAAACTGGACGGTAAGTTGGACACGGTGTGGAGACAGAGACTGGTTGTGGACAGTGGTGTTAAACCTGCCTGGAGGGTTCTTTATAAATCCCCTCTGCCGAAGAGGACTGGGGATCTACAGTGGAGGATTTTACATGGCGCCATCGCTGTGAATGCTTTTGTTTCTGTTCTCAACCCAATGACTTTGAATGGATGTCTTTTCTGTGGACAGGTAGAGACGGTGTTTCACTGCTTTTATGAATGCCGGAGACTCTGGCCGCTATTCGAGGTGCTGAAGACTGTTTTTCTAAGCTTTGGTGTGTTGTGGTCTGCAGTTGCTTTTATTTTTGGTGCAGGCTATAGACAAGCTGATGCTTCTAGATGGCAGCTGCTTAATCTGATTGGTGGAGAGGCCAAGATGTCCATCTATAGCAGCAGGAAGCATAGAGTAGAGGACAGGTCGGGACAGGAAGCACTTCCTGTTTTCCTTTCTCTGGTAAAAGCCAGGGTCTGGGTTGATTTTAGATCTTATAAAGCTATGAATGACATCGACGTGTTTAGGAACCGGTGGTGTTATAGGACGAGGTTTGGTGTTTAACGGTGTGTTCAGGTAGAAATGTGGATGACTATTTTTTAAATTTCCGTTTTGTTGAAGTGCAAAAATTTCTTATTGAAGTACTTGTGGTGTTGATTTGGTAAAATAAAGTGTTTTTGAAGAATCACTCTCTGTCTCTCACCCTCTGTTGGTCTCTTTCCCTCCACCAATGAAAAAGGAAGTCTCTACTGAGTTTATTGATACCTTACACAGGACCATGTGTCATACAGTTCATTTTTTTATAGTTTTTTTTATAGTGTTATTTAAGTATTTTTTTTAACTTTTTTGTTGTTATTTTTCTTTTTCAACAGTAAGTCATTCCAAATTACCATCTAAGTGACTTCCAGATTTTCATCCATCTAAAAAAAGGATATGTCATACGGGGGATACCAGTTTGATTCAAATCAAGTTTCTAGCTCGTCACACAGCGGAATACGAGCCAAAAAGACTTGATTATTGACTAGATGAAAATTTGGAAGCTGACCTTTTGACCCTTCATACATAAACGGCGATAACACAGGAATGCAACGAGCTAGGGACATGGGCCCAACTGTTCCCGACAGCCCTTAGAGCATTGTAACATATGTCAGAACCAGGTCCATAGTCCCTTGTTTTAGGGTCCGGCTCCGGTCTGACCAAAAATCATCAGTCCATGAAAACTTAGGGCCTTTTATGGCCTTTGTCCCGGACAGACAAAATATGCTATCTCACTCATTTTAGGTCATACGGTCTTGACCCAAACATCTAAGGAAAGGTCTCACGGAGCCAGAGTCAGCCATCTTTAGCAAGCTCTACTCCATTGCAGTGAAGAGCTAGAGGGCAATAAAGGATGCAATTTTTGGCCTAGTTAATGGTTATAAATCACTGACTGAAGCACTCAGCGTTGTGGGAAGGCCATCAATGGTCCCCATATGTGTCCCCCCCCGCACGTGGAATCCTGCTGGGGCCAACTCCGCAACGCAAGGGAATACAGGGATAGCCTCAGGATTTTCTCGTAGTGCTAAGTCAGCTGATTGCACCCGAGGAGGAGTTCACTTTTGAAAATAAGTCCCTCAAAAAGGCAATTAATTTGACGGAAACAGAAGAATATCAAGAAATAGTACAATATTGCCATAATATTAAATAGTGGTACTTTCTAACGCTAATGCAGGTTTTGCTTTACCTTCCATGTAGTGTCAAAAAAGAAAAAGGCACCGGTAATGGTACTCCTGGTTTACTGGGATGGGGTTCGATTCCTTGTGGTGTCCTGCTGATTGTTTGGCATATACATGAAGAAATTATAGGGGCTCGGCTCAGTATCACATGTTGACCACACATTTTAAGTTTCATGTAAATCGGATTATGTTTGTCATCCAAGGCTGATTTCCTGTTGCCAGTTGGTGGCGCTATCTCCAATAGTCCATATTGGCCTGCAGATGTCCCCAGGCCTGGACTCTTGGTGATTGTGGGAAATTTCAAGCAGATACAACAACAAACTGTAGTTACAGCCACTTTTTCCTTCATCTCTAAAGACTGAAAATGGCCGCCATGCAGCACCCACACCATTTGACAAAAAATGTTCTTTTAATAACGTTTCAACATTAAAGGTCTTAAGATGACTCAGACTGAATTTGAAGTTGATCTGATGAAATCTCTAGGAGGAGTTTGTTAAATCAGAAATACTTCATTGATCCCCGAAGGGAAACTGTGTTGCAGTTGCACAAATATTATAAATAGAGTAAAAACACAAAGAATTAAAGCTGCAAGCAGCGATGAACGGGCCCTCGCCTCAATGCAGGTTGGGCTACTGGCAGAGGCCAATCTTTGTGGCAGTGAATTTGCGCGGCACTCAGACGCTGCAAATAGTCAC
>NC_048418.1:22280627-22281921 GCF_013103735.1 Etheostoma cragini | reverse complement strand
CCACCAAACATGACGTTTCACAAGAACACAAGAACACAAGTCCATAGAAGAACACATATTGAGAAACGCCCCTGGTCTGCTGCCATCTTGGAGGTCAAGCTGGGCCCCCCAAACCAGAGGCTCCTCCAGGATCCAGAACAGAGATGCTGCAGGCTCCAGTCTGGTCCATTTAAAAAGTATCCACACTTTAAAAAGGCCTTGATAAAAAGGAGGCAAGCCACACAAAGGGATAAAACCACTGTCCACTAAAAACAATGACGCATCAAGCCCCTGACCCGCTACCCCCCTTAAAATGGTGCTGGCTACGGGCCTCCAGACAACATCATCATCACCAAATAAAAACCGCTGCACAAACTGTAACCTAAAAGCAGCGGTCCGGCATAATAAATCAACTAATCCTTGCCCCCCCTCCTCTTTTCGCAAAAATAAAATACACTGAAGAGCCCAGTGCAAACCATCCCAGATAAAGTCCAGAATGATCGACCCCCTGAGATCCAGGGGGTCAGTGTGGACATTGTGGAGGACTACAAATACCTGGGAGTGCACTTAGACAATAAACTGGACTGGGCCAAGAACACTCAAGCCCTCTACAGGAAGGGCCAAAGCCATCTCTATTTTCTGAGGAGGCTGAGGTCCTTCAACATCTGCAGGACAATGCTGAAGATGTTTTATGAGTCTGTGGTGGCCAGTGCTATCCTCTTTGCTGTTGCATTCTGGGGCAGCAGGCTGAGGGTAGCGGATGCCAACAGACTCAACAAACTGATTTGCAAGGCCAGTGACGTTGTGGGGGTGTCAGAGAGGAGGACGCTGTCCAAACTACATGCCATCTTGGACAATGTCTCGCATCCACTCCATGGCTTGTTGCTCAATCACAGGAGCACTTTCAGTGACAGACTCATTCTCCCAAAATGCACCACAGGAAGTCATTCCTGCCTGTGGCCATCAAACTTTTTAACTCCTCCCTCTAAGTGTCTGACAGACACTTAGAGAGGTTGAAACTGGACAATATTATCTGTATTATCTGTTTTGTGCAATAACACTGGCCTGACATGTGTGCAAATACAACTACTACAATTATTATTATTTTACTTTTCACCATTCCAAATCCTTAATTATGTAAATAATAACATGCCTTTATGTAAATACAGTACATATCCAATTCCTTATATTTAGGGCCCGAGCACGAGTGCTAGGGCACCAACGGTGTCCTAGCACAAAGTGCAAGGAACCTATTGTTTTTGTAGGGATTATTAGGGCCCGAGCACGAGTGCTAGGGCACCAACGGTGTCCTAGC
>NC_048418.1:22259832-22280527 GCF_013103735.1 Etheostoma cragini | reverse complement strand
ACAGCTAGCAAGTACGGTCTCCCCAAGAACACAAGTCCGTTCTTTGCTTACTTGGTATTGAGAAACGCCCCAGGTCTCTCTGAGAGGCTGACGAGGGCTGGAATGACGAAGCTGAGGGGGGATCGTGGAAGCTGCTGGTCCTGGGTTACTGAACACGGAGGCAGTGGCCTCTCTGCTGGGCCTGAGGTTGGCCCGCCAAACCAGAACTATACTGACTGAACGCAGAGGAATCTGAGATGTTGCGGGACTATTTTAATGGGACTGACACCCCCGATTCCACTGACCCTTTTCCTGACATTGGGTTTTTAACTGAGCACACTGGCCCATCAGCGTGGGGTGTGTTGCCCTCTGTTGTGGATCTGCACATGCAAACTGTAAAAGGATTTTATAAGTACAGTGTTCTGGTCGTCCACAGGAAGGCTCTGTGTGGGAGGAGAGAACTGGTGTGGACGGCAGACTGCCCCCAGACGGTAAGCCGGTATGGAGATACTTTTATAAACCTGCGCTGAGCAAGAGGTCTGGAGACCTGCAGTGGCGGATCCTCTACAAGGCTCTGGCGGTAAATGTCTTTCTGGCCAGAATTAATAACACAGTGTCCTCCTCGTGTCCCTTCTGTCTCCTCAACAAGACCATCATACACTGCTACCTGGACTGTTACAGACTGAGGCCTCTTTTTACTATGTTGAGGACTGTGGGGAGGCTTTTATTTTTGGTGCTGGCTACAACAAACTCAATGCAAAGAAGTGGCAACTGTTGAATTTTATTGTGGGTCAGGCCAAACTATCAGTCTATAAAAGCAGGAAGAACCAGGTGGACGTGTCCGGCCGAGGGCCGACGGACATGTTTGTCTGTCTGGTGAAGGCCAGGGTGTGGGTGGACTTCCGCTTCATGTCTCTGATGAGGTAAATTCAGGGTTTTGTGGACCAGTGGTGTTTCACCACGGCGGTGTTTTCGGTGCAGGGGGGGGGAGCTCGTCTTCCACTCTGTGTTTATGTGTTAGTGTTTGATATTAATAATTATTTTGTGAAGCGATGACATGTTGGTGAAGATTTGGAAAACAAATGTTTCTTAAAAATCAATCTCTCTCTGTCTTTCACCCATTTCTCTACCTCTGTTGGTCTCTTTTCCTCCCTCTCACCCATCTCTCCCTCTGTTGGTCTCTTTCCTTCCCTCTCACCCATATCTCTCCCTCTGTTGGTCTCTTTCCGTCCCTCTCTTGTTCTTTCTCTCAACCATCTCTCTCCCTCTTTTGGTTTCTTTCCCTCCCGCTCTCTCTCTCTCCATTTCTCACCCATCTCTCTCCCTCTATTGGTCTCTTCCCCCCCCTCTCTCTCTGTCTCTTTGTAGATAGCCAAAGAAAATGTTATGGAATCTTCCAAATTTCCATCGGTCGCATGAAATATGGAACGAAATTTCTTTTGTTTGCTTTTGAATATAATAAGTCAGTTAGCCATAATACATGCATTTTAAAGATGTTATGCCCTTGTGAATTTTTTAAAACTATGTCTTCTAGATAGCTAAAGAAAATGTTATGGCATAGATGTAAATGTGGAATACTCAAAATTTACATCTGTCACATGATAAACAGATAGAAATTTGTTTTGTTTGCTTTTTGAAGATAGTTGGTTAGTTAGCTAGCTACATAATGCATGCATTCTATAGCTAATTTGGCATTTTGTGTTGT
Source organism: Etheostoma cragini (assembly GCF_013103735.1). NCBI lineage: Eukaryota > Metazoa > Chordata > Actinopteri > Perciformes > Percidae > Etheostoma > Etheostoma cragini. The sequence continues at coordinate 22,278,843 of NC_048418.1, read as the reverse complement.
ATATGTCTACTTTGGAGTCATCAGCAACCCAACAAATTTCAGAATTAACGTTTATGTAACCATCTGGGCTTCACAGGAAGACATAATAAATTTAATTTGTGTCTCGATTTGCTAAGCTAACTTTCCTTGGCAAGCTAACAGGAGCCACAGTATGTGAACAGGTTATTAAAAACAGTCTTACAATACTTTTCATTGATTCCAAAAAATCCCAGCATGCTCACGGTTGGAAACAATGGACAGAGGGACCAGAATGAGTGTTACGGAGTTGTGTGAGATTGATAACCTGGCCACTGGTTTGGTGTTGGACCCCATGCTGGGTTTCAGCACCCACGAAATGAACATCGCTCCCTAAAAAGAATGGTAAAAGAAATTTTTTCAATTTTTGTCATTAACATTGTGAACACTTGTCTTTCTTAAACTCCTCTACATGCAACAGGTTGCAGTATTGGGAAACACCTTTTAAGCCAGATGGTAAGTAAAAATAATTAGGGAATTTACTTTGTGATAGTTCGCTGAGGAGGCAGAGTGTTAATTAGGTGTATTATCTGCAGAGCACCAAAGTATGTGGAGTCTGCCACGCAAGCTTCAGCAACTTGAAGCAACACCTTAAAGTGTCGCACACCATTCGCAATGAAACAGACTACTAATGAAATATGGGACTGCACGGTAAGATTAAATCAAATTGTTTTCTCATATTTAGACATGTTATCGGCTTGATTTTCTAAACTGACCTATCTGTGGCAAATCTTGTTTTATTCCTCTCAAGTTTTTCTAATTTTTAGGGCCCGATCAACGAAAGAGCCAAAGGCCCTTTTGAAACTGAAGGAATTATAATTTTTTTATTTGTGTTATTCTTTCTTTCTTTTTAAGGTCTTTTTAAGGAAATCAGCCTTATATGAAAAACATAATCCGATTTACACGAAACTTATCTGTGGTCTACATGTGATACTGAAATGACCCCTATACCTTAACCACGCCCACTAACACAAGCCATGTTCTAATTCATACTATTAGAACCGTTTAAGGTAGCGTCTTATAATAGGTGTCTATGAACTCAGCGGGGAGTTCCTTCTTCATTGGTCATGCTTTGGACTGCCCCCTATGCGCAAAGACGCCCCCTTCCATAACTGGTGACCCATTTAAGGTATAGTCTTGTGTGAGGTATCATTGAACTCAGCAGGGAGGTCCATCTTCATTGGTGCCATTTTTCAGTGTCTGAGGGCCGTGCAAATGCACGGTTGCGAGGAGCGGCATCCCCCAGTAACCCCAACGCTGGTTGCAGCTTTGACATAATTTATTTTTTAATAGGAACGAGAACCGATCGTGAAGCAGGCAAAGAGAGCAGCCATCATAAACGAGCTTGCTGAGCTGCGGAGGTCCGGGCTTGATAAGCCCATGGTGTCGGCTTTGGACATGGGGATAACCCGTCAGATGGTACTTTTGTTGTGTTAATATTTATTTTACTCAAACTAAACTTTAGCTTTCTACTGTGTAATTTTCTATGGTGTTTCTGTACCAACCAAAATCTTCTGACATATACAGAAATTTGGAAGCACAGAGTTTTAATTTCCATTTTAAATCAGTTAAATTTCATTACAGAGGATGAGTTTCCTGACTTGGACCTACACCTGTCAGAAGATTCTGATGAGGAAGATTTTAAGGAGCAAATGTCAATTGCTTTGGACCCTGTCCCTGGGCCCCACAATGACTCCTCTTCCACAGAGCTGACCGGCAAACTTGGTTCCACGCCTGTCCCTGGGCCCGACAACGACGACTGTTCCTCTGAGCAGACCCGCACACTTCCTTCCACACCTATCCCTGGGCCCCACGACGACTCTTCCTCTGAGCAGACCGGCACACTAGCTTCCATGCCTCTCCCTGGGCCCCAAAACGCCTCTACTTCCACAGAGCTGACTGGCAGTATGGTAACTTCCTGCGAAAACCAACGTTGATTTGCAACCACTGCAAGCTGTTTGCTTCCCGGTTGCTGCAACCCGAAAAAACCTTTGAGTATTTGATGGCAGGGCAGACAACAAATCGCATCCCCTTCAAACCGCCTCTATCGGCACAAAAGGTGAATCTTTATTTGTTAAGTTTTTCTTTGCTTTCCAGTTACAATTTTGTTGAGCGAGGGCACAATTACAATTTACAGTTTGGTAATTATTTCCCTTTTCACCTTTAGTTTCTCGGGGTTGTTCAACTTATGTTTTTTTAACTGCAGAAAAGATTCTCAAGGACTTCCAAAAATTTTGCCTTGGCTCAAGGACAGGAAGAACAGATACAGAGAACGCGTGGCAGTCATCAAGCCACTGTCTTAGATGTTGTCTTTACATGGCTGCTGGCATGCCAACCAATGCCATCATCCAAGACATGACGTGTCTCACCCAAATTGACAAATTACGGGCGTAAGTATTTTTCGTGTCAATTTTTAGAGATTACCATGCACAAAATACTTACAACTACAGAACAAATGGAAATTATTCTCTTATCTATTGATTCAAATTTTTTAATTTGATTTTAATCCACGGTGTTTTATAATAGATGACAATTGAGAAGTTGGAACATGGACTCTGGAACTGGGAGTCAGATTTAATGACTTTTAACTCATTACCTCTTCCCACAGCTGGACAACATACCTTTACAAAAAGGGATATGCACCAACAACTATAAAAAACATGCTAAACAACATAATACTGTTTTTTAAGCATGTTGAGACCTCATTTGCAAAGGAGAGCAAATTTAAAAAGAAAGACGTTATCACACTGCATTATGAATTAAAACGAATCGTTGCTGATGTCCTCAAGAATCTCGTCATCCACCGGCAGAAGGTGTTACGCCATAAGACAGGCCCCGTTTCTCAATGTCAAGGATCCTTCCTTGGTAGGACCCTTCAGGAGCAGGTCAGATTCCTCCTTAGCATTTGGAGAACATTTACAATGGCATAGGCTATCAAGTGCACGTCATTGCGGGCTCAAGTCATTGAATTTTTTTGCCGCATTTCAAAACACTGGATGAAATGATTGTGGAACTGTTAACTGCGCTGTTTAATTATGCTGTTGGGATGTAGAAGATGAGTTAGCAGCCGTTTCTTAATGTCACGGAAGGATCCTCCAAAGCCAAGAGGAGGACGCTACGTCATCGACGTCCGTCGAAGGACCGTTCCAATGTCAAGAATCCTCAGAATTCCTCCCAGGACTGATTCCTTCATTCGGAAACTTTACCATAGACAGAGAAGGATGTATCTGTGTATCCTTCGCGGTCCCAAATCACCCACAATCCCATGCCGTCTCGTTAAAAAAAAAATAGCGGACCTAGGCGGGAGTTCGAGCTGCATCGCTGACGGTGAATTTATAATTTAAATGTAAGTATCTTTAGTGTGTGCCGTACATTTGTTATCACCATTAATGTTTTACATCAATGTAAAGCTTAACGCTTTAAAGCTTGTACAAATTGCTCTAATAATTGGGTAGATACACCCCGAGCTAACGTTAGCTAACTGAACCTATAATTTAACTTTTGGCTGTTAGCTAGCTAGGTTGCTGTCTTTGCACAGTTTAATGTACGGTGGCATGTTCATCTTTTTTATATGCCGTTACAGTATATGCGTAACGTTAGCAGACATTTAGAAAGCTGGTGTGTTTATCACTGGTTGTATCTGTAGACGGGAGGTAACACTGCACCGTGTTAACTTCACTAGCAACTTTGAACGAAGGCTGACATGTATGAGTACTTTCCCATGTAATAACGTTATGTTAAAGCATTCATAACTTAAACATCTTTTTGTTGTGTTAACTGTCTTTTAACAGGGACTAACGGAGGCGGTCACCAAGGATGGCCAAGCCTAAGACCAGCAGGGAGACAGAGGCCAAGGAGATGTTGAACACATTATTTGCTATATTAAAGATTGTCTTTCTAACAATAAATGCTTTAAATAAACTGGTTTGTCTGTGTCACTAAGTTCTTGGGCTTATGTATATAAAATTAAATATACATAAAATGTTAAATGTTAATGTTTGTAGGACCTTAAAGACAAAAAGAAATTAAATGGAACATGAATCTCACAGATATGTATTGATATCACAGACAAGAAACAATACGTAAGCCATTTTCCTCTTAAACACTTCTCATATGTCTTGGGAGTCGCACTGTAAAGAAATAATCATTACAACTTATACCGTTGACAAAATACCTTTTTCAGAGACAGTCCAGACGCATTTGCCCTCATGACATTTAAGTATACCAATAATCAACATAATAATGTCATATTTATTGATATGACATCCACAGCAATGCTTCAGATGCATGTGTTGTCTAAAACAGTTCTCCTATATGCAAAAATGAACATAATAAAGATTGTAACTCATATTAAGCACATACTATTAACATTTCTTCAAAAAAGGCCAAAATATTTGCAAAATCTCAAACCAGTGACACCGTTCTCTGTAACACAGTAGATATCTGTCTTATCCACTTTAACATCTTTGATTGCATACTAGTTTGACTGGGAGAATTGCTCACTGTTCCCACTCCATACTCTTTGAGTCACGTTGTGTCCAATATATGGGCATGCCGCTTGCCTTCACTTTGGACACAGAGAGGAGACACGGAGCTAGCACCAGATATGAGTGAAAAAGTGATGAATTATGAACATCAAGTGGACAAATCTTGGATGCAACAGTTTGGATTTAATGATCAGCGACCCTGATAAAGGGCACAAGTTCAAGGTTGGATAGAAAAGAAGACCCAGAAGAGACCTCCGTACCTGTCCACTGATATGCACTAATTTTCTCCATTTTTTTAATCCTAAAGTGGATGACCACAAAACGGTCAAGTTGTTTGGTCAAGCTGCTTTTGCCCTTAATAACGAGGAGTTTAAGTGGCCAGACTACTTTTCCCAGGGCATGTGTTGCAGACCAGGCCAGGAAAGCGAGTTTGTATTCCACACAGCAAACAGGAGACCGATACAAAAGCCTTTAGGCTTCCTCTACGTAGCTTGGGTCGATGCCGGAATGAAGGGGAACGTGACATTCACCCAGATCCGGAGCAGCGTCTCCACTCAAGTAAGAACTTAATATAAGTTTGATTCTGGCCATTGATCAGAGTTTGGAAGTGGGGGTCCTCAAATTGGGGGCTAGAATTAGAATTGAGATGATGTTGATGTTTTAATTTAAGTTGAAGTAAATTTGATATAAACACAATTTAGCAACTGGGTGTTTCAGGTTTATTTGGAGTGCTGTTTAAGATTGTTGACACACAGTTGCTCAATGTACTCTTACCATATCATTTGTAAAAATATATTTGTTTGGGTTTCCAGGCGAGCAAACACCTCTCTCAAACAGAGAGAAAACAGGTGGCAAAGGAAATGTGCCACGACCCCAGCACCGCAGAACGGTTTTATGTTGCTCTGCCGGACAAGATCACAGGATGTAAAACTCGCAGGTTACAGTTAAAAGCCCCGGAAAATGCCTTGGATGATGACTATGATATTGAAACATCTTCAAGTGGTGAAGAACAATAGTATAATGACCAATCAGAGTCCGACTCCTCCTTGTCCGAGGAGGAGTTGAGAACATGGCAATGAAGAAAGAGATCTGCGTCTGATCTAAGCTCATCCTCTGGAGCAGAAAAAAAACCAGCAGTTGTCGCTCCACGTCCTTCCAAACGAAAGTTGTTCTTCACAAGTCCAACTACAGGTTTGGATGTCCAAGTTATGACACCGTCGAAGTGCAGTGTAACTGTCAGCAAACTAGGAGAACCCATTGGCAACTACTTTTTAGGAAAAATGATGAACACACCCTATCCTCAGGAGTTAGGAGGCAGCCCTTGATGAGCATGCTCCAAGGGCTGCGCCAGCACCGCTCTTCCTTACAAATGAAACAATGGATGAAAGACCAGTGCCCCTCATCCTCGAAACAGAGATGGCTGGCCCAATGACAGAAGAAGCAGGGCAGCCTTATGAGAGAGCAGCTTCAGAAGACAAGATAGGCACTGCATTCTGGAATCAGGAATGTTAAGTCTTCCAGGTTTGAAAGAACTTTTAATGTTTTACTCTCACTTTACCGCCAGATATGCAGTTCTGGAATGTGGTTCAGCAACACCAGATAGCAAGTTATGAATATTTTGTTTTTGTTTTCTAGACACTTTATTTTAGGTGAAATGAAATTAAAGGGCGGGTTTGAGGGCACATTTTAGTTTTTTTGCTCACTTGTTTTGCTCACTTGAACTGGAATGTGGTTTGACAACACCAGATAGCAAGTTATAAAACACTTTTTTGTAGACACTTTATTTTAGGTGAAATGAACTTAAAGGGCTGGTTTAAAGGCACTTTTTAATGTTTTGATCACAATTTTACTTTTTACTGTACTTTTCTTTCTTGCACTAGTTTGGTTTTTCTTGACAAATAAATGTTCCCCTCCGCATATTTTTCTCTGCCTCTTGCTTTGAGCAATTCTAACTACTGGGGATGGGCAAAGAGGTAATCTGCAAGTAATCAAAAGGTTCATATTTCAAAGATTGTAATAGGTATCTGGCGGATTCCAGTTGGAAATGGAAGCCTGGAGATTAGTGCATCCAAAACAAGTTGGTGTAATATTTTACGTACATTTACTGGTGAATTATGAAGTCGTGAGTGCTTCCAAAGTGAAAAAATTAAAATGTGGAATTATTGGTATTCTGTTTTGGGTTGATCTGAAACAATAATAGGCAATTAATTGTTGAGGAAAGGTTCTAAGAAATCTGAAGGAAGAAAATAAGCTTGACCTCCTTTTGAAATGTTTTTTGTGTAGACTCTCGCAAATCGGGTGTTTTCATTTTGAAGGTTTCCCAAGAACAAAGATGCGAGGAAGAATTGGATTTTATTTGAGGTTTTGAATAGATAAAGGCGCACGATAACGGACACAGTGGAAGACAGTCTGTCACAGTATATGTGAATACTGCATTAAGTGTTGGCGGGTCCGTAACTACAAGGGTACAAGCGGCCGAAATGGGTTTTCTTAGGAGGGTGGCTGGCGTCTCCCTTAGAGATAGGGTGAGAAGCTCAGTCATCCGAGAGGAGCTCGGAGTAGAGCCGCTGCTCCTTCACGTTAAAACAAGCCAGTTGAGGTGGTTCGGACATCTGGTAAGGATGCCTCCTGGGCGCCTCCCTAGGGAGGTGTTCCAGGCATGTCCAGCTGGGAGGAGGCCTCGGGGAAGACCCAGGACTAGGTGGAGAGATTATATCTCCAACCTGGCCTGGGAACCCCTCGGGATCCCCCAGTCGGAGCAGGTTGATGTGGCTCGGGAAAGGGAAGTTTGGGGTCCCCTACTGGAGCTGCTGCCCCCGCGACCCGATACTGGATAAGCGGATGAAGATGGATGGATGGGTCTGTAAATACCTCGGTTTGTTTGCCCCATTGTGTGTGTCTCCAGGAATTTGCTCTCCTTTGCCTCAAACTGGGTTTGCGAGATTGTGTATAGTGCAGTTTATTTGTACATTATTTCTTTGTGTTTGTATTTCATTTTATCTCTTTCCTTCTGGGTTCTGTAAAGCACTTTGTAACTGTGTTTTAAAAATCGTAACATGACCAAACCCTATTGAGCAAATCACTATGTGACAAACCCTATGGAATGTACCATGTGTGCATATTTCAACACCGTGACAGTGTAAGTGAAGAAAATAATAGACACCAAACCGGGAACAATCAGAAAAGCAAAAGAAAAGTTGTGTTAAGGGAGGTGACAGGAGGAGGACCCAAAAGCAGAGTCGGAGCAGGCGGGTAGAACTTCAACAAAAATCGTTATTATAGTCATTGAGAAAAACACAGGAAAAGCCAAGTCCAATACACAGGGAACCCAAAGAACACCAAAAAAATTCAAAGCAAAAAGCAGAGCAGGGCAAGGCAATTACAAGGGAATATTCCAAGGGAGTACTCACAGAGAAAAAACAAACGGAAGGAACGGGAAAACTCCAGGGGCCTGTTGCACGAAACTAGGATAAGGGATTAAGCCGGGATATTCAAGTTATCCTGGCTAAATTTAGCTTTGACTCGGTTGCACAAAACCGGATTGAATTAAACCCAGCCAAGTAACCATAGACATTTATTCTTTGCGGCTAGCCTGGTCCAGAGCAGGCAAACAGCCAGGCTAAGATTAATCCTGGAGTCTCATGTGTCAAATCAGCTGCCGTCTGATCCGAAATAAACGTGTTTAACAGTTATTCTGTTGTCTTCTGCATGTGTTCTGCTTTATTTTTATTAACATGCATTAGCCTACTTGTCACTATTGTTGTCGCGAGTTTGATTTAAACCCTACTACAGCTGTTTAGATGTTTAGGAATGGTTGCACTGGCACCCTAATGCGGAGTGGGACTTTTCCTGGTCGGACGGTACGGTTTCGAGGCTGCCTTGCGTGTGGCCCGGTGGCCGCTGGCCGGTGACCGCTGCCTGCGTCAGTGTCCACTCTTTCTGTAAAAGTAGAGATGAGGAGCGCAGCGTCCTTGGTCTCAGCTTCAGCTTTATACAGGACGCGCTCCGAAGATTAAGTGTGACAATATTAATGGCAGACTGGTCAGAGACCAATACATTCATGATTCATTTTCTTGTTGCTTATCCTTCTCTAATAAAGAACAGTTTGTGTTACTCCTTAATATGTAGGCTAATGTTTTTTATTATAGCTTAAAATTGGTTTCATAACCTTCTCAATTAGTCTCACATCCCTGGACCAATAACGTGGCCCATATACAATACGTATGTAGTGTAGTTTACGTTCATCACACTGGGAACAATGCAATGGTTCTTAATCTTTTTATTTTGGTGCGGTCACTTGTCAGAAGAATAAACCATGAATATTGTTTTACATGTGCTCACAGCGTATTTTGAAGTCACTTACTTATTTTTCTAGTTGTTGTCCCTGTCTGATTGTTCTGTATGAATATTAATTGTAGCCTACAAAGAATTAGATATAGCTTATAGAGATTGGTTCATATGGTTGTAAAACATGTTCTCTCATTGTGAATAAGGGTTTGAAATTAAGCCTACAGTCATTAGGGTCCATTTCCCGAGGAACATTATTCCCTCTGCTCACTTTTAAGGCAAAGATTAAAAATAATACATTTTTTTATATAGTGCTTTACATGGTAGGCTAGTCAAAGACACTTTACAGTAAAACCGGCACATTTAATCACATAAAAACAGAAACATGAAACTAGCATATTTAAAGCAATTAAAACACAGTGTAGTCTACAACTTTGTAAAATGTGGAGTGACTATAGCCTAAGGAGATATTTTTACACCCTACACATTCAGTCGGGTCCGCTATGGTCTGTTCGGCCATTTCTCTCCGTTTTATAAGAGCCGTATTTCCCTTTCTGCATATTATATTCTTCACCTCCTCGTTACTTTCCATTTAAGCTGCTGCTCATTGGGTGAAACATATGGCGCATGCGTCTTCTCAATTCTGCATCAGTAAATCTGTGATCGATACCGTGGTCTATGTGAGAAAGCCGTGAACGTGCACTTATCCCAGCTATCTACACCTGGCTTGACATAGCTTCACCTGTTCATCCTGGCTTGGCAATCATGCAACCGATTAAGCCGCGATGAGCGGATCACACTAAGTCAAGCTGCGCTTTTTCATTTATCCTGGATATCTTTATTCTACTTTCGTGCAACAGGCCCCAGGACCGTAGACACATGCAGCACAACGGGCTCGAGGACAAAACTAATGATGCAGCGCTAGACAAAGGGAACACAGAGGTTAAATACAAGAGGTGATTAGATAATGGGGAACAGGTGAGACATCAGGTGAATCACATTAGGGCGGGGCTGGACAATCAGACAGGCAAAAGTAAAGCTAGACAAGACAAGCCAAGACAAGACAGGAAGCTGACTACCAAAATAAAGCGGAAGCTAGAACAAACAGATACGGGGGAACAAGACAGGGCCAGGGACACAGGACCACAGAGAAAACAGGCAAAAACACAAGGAGGCCAGAGAAAGGGAAACATACACCCAAACAAAAACCCCAAACCACAACAAGTTGTGTCTTGTTAACTTTATTTATATATTTTATGCTGTCCAACTAGTAAAACATGTCCTTTTCTCTTTATATTTTGTATGCTGTACAACCAGTAAAACTTCCTGTTCTGTAGACATGGTTGTTGTTTTTTTTATGTTAGACCAGTCCAACATGACTGCCAGTTGAAATAAACGTTTTGTTTTGAATTTATTTAATTTGCTAAATGTCAAGGGAAGGGAGGAGATGGATGCAGAAGAATGTGTTAGTACAGTGTGTGTGAGTGAGTGAGAGAGTGTGAGATACAAAGAGAGTGTCCAATATAATAAGCTTCAAGTGGACTCTAATATAATAGATTATTGTTCCTTCAACTTATTAAAATATTTGACTTTACTGCCACTATCTGTTTCTGCTTCTCTATCATATTTACAGTCTGTGATTTGCAAATACCCTATCTGGTCTAAGGTGACCAGACGTCCTTGGTTTCAAGGGACAGTCCCCGTTTTTAGTTGTCTGTCCCTGGCTAAATACAAAAAAAACTACCTCTATCCCCGGTCCGTTTTTTAAGTCACAACATGAGGTTTCTCAATCTGATTGATAATCAACTTGTATATGTCCCCTTTTGTCTCCGATTTTAGGGGATCATGTTCCCAGTTTTGATCTTGAACGTCTGGTGACTTTTTATCATTTCAGAATATTATATTACTGTTAAGCCCAATATATATGTATAAATATGTCTAAACCTGTCTCCTGTATCCTAGTAAAACGTTTGACCTTTGCAGCAAAAAAAAAAAAAACAGTTCGGTATTCAGTGAGGTTTGATTAATTAAATGCAAGTTGAGCGGGTGCCCATGGCCGCCATCTTGGACCCGTCACCCGCTCCACTCGCTAGTAGTACTAGTAGGCAGTAGCGGTCGATGCTTTGTTACTGCCCAATGTGAGGCAATTGCAGATTTGAGTCACGCATGCGTGTTAGGCTTGCGCCACTGTGCAACAAGTAGCATATAAGATGCTAACGTCTTCTGTAATGTCAATACAGTGAAAATGGACCTACTTAATGCATTTTGTTCACTGCTGGCTACAATTTTGCATCCAACACAACATAGGTTGTCAGTTGAATGGTGTTATGAGCTAACGTTAGCAATCAATCAATCATATATAGCTTAAATGTTTTTGAAATGATTGCTGGCTACAAGCTAGCAACGAAACACAACAAAGGCTGTCACTTGAATTGCGATTTGAGCTAACGTTAGCAGTCAAACAATCATAAGATAGCTAACATTTCTGAAATGATTCCCATCTTCTGTTATTGTTTGTAATCAGAAAGGTTTATTTCATGGATTTAAATCTGAACATGCACTAACTACTAACATCTGCACTACAGAGTAAGCACACGTCTCCACGACGTATTGGCAATGTAATCAAAATACAACAGGGATAGTAGTAGTTTGCTCGTTTTGTGTTTTGCGTTTTTTTTATATCTCATATAGTTATATTTCTGATCATTTCATCTGATAGTGGATTAGACAAACCTTTAAGAAAATACCTCTTCCCACCTCAGCCATGAAATTCTAATCTATATTGAGTGTATTTTCTTACTGAAAGTTTTTTTTGAAGTTCAACCCTGTCACAGACCACTTGGACCCTGTTTATACAGGATTTAAAAAGATTTTCAAGTAAATTCTTGTAGAAGCTTTTCAATGAGGTGTCCCTTGTTTGATATAATTGATTGCATGTAGAATTTCATTTTTAAATACTCACCATTTGAATACCAAATCAGGTCATGAAAACTGTATCTAACGTCGGTCTTCATATCATATCACAAACTATGCATTAACATTAGGATACATTACAACTGACCTCGAGGACCCAGATCTAGGTTGCTCTGCATTTGGATTTTCAGGACTTCGTGGAGGGGTATCGATATTCTTCAAAGCTTCCCTCTTCTTCTGTCTTTTTTTAGCATCCCTCCATCTCTTTCGCTTATGTCGTTTAGCTCTGTCACCCAGATTACTTTTTTTTTTCTTTTTCAAATAGTATGGCGTGACAGGGTTTATTTTTTTATGTATATGTATATTTTAGTTAAAGTAGACGAACATATGATTATATTAGCATCAACATTTTGGTATTAATTGCACTTTTTATTTGTTTGATATTATCATAATGCAAAGGCACCTGGTTCTATTAATTGACAGCATTACAATTAGGAATGAGCCGGATACTCGGCTGAAACAAGTATCCGGTACAGATACAGCACTTTTCCCGTAGTATTATACGAGTAATGCGAGTCAATATCTGTACTGGTTTTTATTGAAAGTCTCCATTGACTTTGTCTCCGTTCTGTGATAGGCTAGTAACAGTGCTAATCACAGTACCTTCCCTACACACACAGTTTCCATCTGTTGTTGTGTCCGACCGGATGTGCTCGCTGACTCACACACACTCAGGACACGGAGAAGTGAAAAGCTCCCTCCCTCTCCCTCCGCGGGGCTTTTCCGTTAACATTTAGGGTTTCTTCAGCTTCCTGTTTGTTTTATACTTCGGTTTGAACTAGTACTTAGTAACCAGGAGACTTCTGGTAACGTGGGGTGTGTTCAGACATGGTGTTGGTAGAATGCGACTCGGGTTGCATCTCTGCCGTCTGAGTTTTTTATTTATTTTTAATTTGAACCGCCTGCTGGCTCTAACCAGTCTGAAACTTTCTTTATTATTATTATTATTATTATTATTATTATTTCATTATTTATACCGCAAAACACACCAAGAAAGTTTCAGACACTCAAAAAAACTGGTAACAGCCAGCAGGCAGTTAAAAAAAATAAAATAAAAAAAAAACTACGACGGCAGAGATGCAACCCGAGTCGCATTCTACCAAGCACTATGTCTGAACAAACCCCACGGTTACCAGAAGTCTCCTGGTTGCTAGATACTAGTTCGCACCTAAGTATAAAACAAACCTGAAGCTTGAAGAAACCCTAAATGTTAACAGAAAAAGCCCCGCGGACCTGAAGGGGAGAGAGCTGTTCACTTCTCCGTGTCCTGTGTGTGACTGAGAGGCACACAGCAACAGAAGGAATCTGTCTGTGTAGTGAGGGGCGCTGTGACTAGCCTATCACAGAATAGTGTAGGGGAGGGGCGCTGGGACTAGCCTATGACAGAATAGTGTGAGGAAGAGGCGCTGTGACTAGCACTGTGACTAGCCTATCACAGAACGGAGACACAGTCAATGGAGAATTTCATTGAATCCGAGTACAGATATTGACTCGCATTACTCGTATAATACTTGTACTCGGCAAAAGTCCTTTATCCGTACCGGATACTTGTTTCAGCCGATTACTCGGCTCATCCCTAATAGCTACGCGTAATTATGTAATTTTCAACGCGACAACGGCACGTCGGCTAATTGCAGGGCTGCCAACTTTTCCCAAAACCTTGGAGTGAGATTGGGGGGGGGCAACCCATATTTTGCCGTGTACAAATCAATTTCTTTGGGTCTTTATCCTTCAGGGTTTAAAATGGGATTTGTTATATGTGGGGGGATGGGGCTCTCCCTAAGGGGGTCTGCGGGTTTCAAAAAAAAATTGAAAAATAAACCATTAAATTGCACTTTCTGGAGAGTTTTTTTCCAAAAAAATGAGAAATCAAGCCTTACATGATATGTGCTAAACTGTAGGGTTAAGAGCATTTGCATTGTTGTAGTACCAACAGGTATTAAGGCATTTAGCATTTACATTATTTACATTATTAACTTCTTATGATATAAGAACTGACCCAGACAATATGCCAAACATAATGAACCACATGAAGAGACAGTAGCATATGTCAGCAACAGCTGAGAAGATTTGGGTCTGTGGTGAACCGGTCCAGGGGTCCCTGCCTGGTGTAGGGACCAGGGACCCAGAGTTAAATTAATGTTGAGGGATTAACTAAGACAACTGAAATTCTAAAGAATAAGAACCATTGAGTTACATAGATTCTTATCCTTTAACCTTTGTGCCAAGGTTCAGTAATGTTTGGCCCTCATCATCTGTGCCCCTCTTACTGTATTTACTTTTTGGGGAAAATAAAGACTATTTGTTCATTTTATAAAACATCAAGATAATTATTAACAGTTTCATTTAGAGATGCACCGAGGTTAGAGAAGCACAATAGTGGCCCAACGTTGCAGTATAGTACATATAGTATAGTATATATAGTTTTGTATATATATTATAGTATAGCTCAGATGTGTTTCATCAGAGTTTTGCTCATATTTACAACTTTATGCACATTCAAAATATAACTCCTCCCATCTGTTGTCCGAGATTTGGAGAGTTGTAATATAGTCTGCTGTGCATGTTATTGCTCCGCTGATATGGTGGATCTCATGCAGACCGTCTGACAGACACAGAGGCCCATTTGGGTCTCTGGTCTCTGACAGAGTTGAGAGGAGGCTGTACACTCCTCATCATCGGAGGTCTGCACGAATGCAACACGTCACTGCCCACAGCAGAGCGACTCCACTAACATAAACTGAAGTTGCTACATTAGCCGCGCTGCTCACCTCTATTTTCACAAAGAGAGTGGTCACGAAACGACGGACGGTCTGTGATAGTCAGAGCACATATCTGAAGCCGGGGAAATGCACGTGGGATGGATCGTAAAAAAAAAGTTCTGAGTTTGCGACATTTCGAAACTTCCACAGACAGGGAGTGCTCTTGAACCCCCTCACAGTCTCTGAAAGCAAAACTAGTCGATCACGAGTGGCTCAACAGGTAGATCTATTGATAAACTCATCTTCAGAAATTTGACCGACCGCGTTGACACTTCAGCGTGAGACATCGGGGGTGTGGCGTGTGAGCGTGTGAAACCAGTCAAATGTGTGTGTCTCACGGCCAATGCGTGAGAGTTGGCAGCCCTGTAATTGCCACAGCCAGAAGAAATGTTTTGTTTCAAAAGAAGCTGAAGGAAGCAACAAAAATCAACGCTGTAAAAAAAAACTAAGTTTGGGAATTCCGACGGAGTTCAGACGTCAACATGACTATTGTTCGCCGAGACAAAAGGGTAGGTTACGTTTCCTGGTAACGTTAGCTAACATTTGCATGTGTTAGGGGCCCCAGTCAGTATTTACTATACGCTAGCGTTATATAAAGTACATGAACTTTAGCAACCACATTTACACACCAACATGTGTGCTGTGTACTGTTTGTGTTTCAGAGCATTCACGCCTTGCAAAATCGCCGCTGCAGACCGTCTGGTGGGCGATGTCAGACCGGTGAGATCTCTTGTTGTGACCTGCCGGGCTTCGTATAATCTTTATGAGAGTCATGGAGAGATGTATGACGACTGAGATGCATCTGGGCCAGCAAAGCTGGGGGGGGACACTCGCAGAGGGTGCAGAGGAAGAAGACCGGGATGTACAGGAGGGTTTGATGTGCTACTTGTAAAGCTAAATAAAAACTTTTCTTTAATATCTTATCTTGTTTTTTTTTGTTGCATTAATTGAAACGACATAAAGCCATTAATAGCCCTTAATATTGAACAGTTAAAAACTGAGAATAGTGCAGAGAGTGGATAATCTGTCTGTGTCTGGCTAGATTTTTTTTTAAATGTTGCGTTTGTTCTGGACACACTCAGCACTCTTGTTTGCTAAAAACGCAGTGATCCGACCAACCAGAAGTCTGCAGGTTTCCACGTCACCTTTTGGGATTGTCTCAGCTCGCTTGGAAACTCGACTGAGGTGGTACTAAAAAAAGTACCTGGTAGCAGGTCCCAGAGACTTTTTTTCGTAATGGAAAACCCAAAAAGGCGAGTAGAGTCGAGGCGGGTCGAGTAGATACAACGCAGTGGAATACCGCCATTACTCACTCACAGACACACACACTCACACATACCTGTTGTGTAAATAAAAAAGAACCAAAAAGCCATAAATTATCACACTAGAGAAATTAAAAGTTAAAACAAGAAAGTTATATTATTGAGTACGAAAACTCTTGTTCATTACATTTTAATTAATAATTGCAACCACATTGTTGTATTTATTTTTGCAAAACTTGTTATATACTGTTTATAGCTCGTTTGTTACCATGACAACACCACTGATCTGAAGCTCAATGCTGATGCTGTCATGGAAATAGTTTTCTAATCAGCAATAAATATAACAATTTCTGATCAACCCATATCAATTGCATGCTTAAAATAACAAATTGGTTAAAGCCCCGCCCATTTCAAGACAACCCGACCCACTTCCGTGTTAAATTTGCCCACTTCTGGGTTAGGCCCCCCCCAATCCGAGTACAGATACGGATACAGATAATTCATGTGGTAAACAAATACAGATACAGATAATGCTGTACTCGCTCATCCCTAATTACAATGCATTTTGTGATTTCCTTCAATTGAAAATCTTTGAAGCAAGTTTGGGGGCCTTGAAGGGCACCCAATTCAGAGAATCACCCAGCCGCTCTCTCCGCAACGTACATACATTGTTTAAACATATACGTCATACATCGTACAGATGCATCTGTACATCTGTATCCGCAGGGGTTCATTTATACAAAATAGCCCACTTTAACACATTAAAAGCTACGTGTTGCTGTGCAGAAGTCAGATTCACTGCCCATCACATCAAAAGTGTGTGTACAGTAAAGACATCCAGACGCTCAACTGAGAAACCTGTAAGCTATACATAGATGTAAAGCCTACAGGTAGCCAACGTAGTTAATAGAAACTCCCATCATAAGAAAACGTCCAGACGGTCAAAAAACAATGCTTCAGAATGACCTGCGGTCAATTGCAGATGAAGCGATCAATTGCAGACGTCATGCAGACCAATGTGTGCTTACTGGGTACAGAACAGAGCCATTCTGACATAACATCATCGGATATGACACGTTATGTCATAAACCGTTTACATCTGAGCATGCGACTCAAATCTGGATTCGCCTCACATTGCAGTGACAGAGGCGTCTATTTTTTATTATGTCTATGAGCAATGCTCCATAGTTGCGTCTAGCCTTCCGGAAACAAGAAGAAGAAAATTATTAATTGAATAAAATAGGCAAACATTCTTCTGGAGACGTTTTTCAGACACTTCTTAAGAACGACCACCACACATTTTCACTGTCAGGGATTTTGGGCAGAGAAATTGATTTAGCACAGAGGATTTTTTTATTTTTTTATAATTAATTAATATATTTATTTATTTTCTGCATCCGTCTCTGTTGCACTCCAGTCCAGTTGGTGGCGGTGCACCTGCTGTTGGTTTGCCAACCATGTATACACCTTGAAGAAGAAGAAGAAGAAGAAGAAGCGGCAGCAGCAGCAGATGTTAGCCTATGATGTTAGCGCCTGTTGCATGGATGTATTAAGCATAGATAGTTAAGGTATTAAGAGAACTGTTGCCCCGCTGTCAGCTATCTTTAGCACCTGTGTAGCCCCGCTGTCAGCTAACGTTACCGCCTGTAGCTCCGCAATTACATGAGTAGCCTAATGGAGAAAGGGTTCCGTCAGTGGAAGGAGCAGTGTCTGAACAAGCTGGACCTGAGTAAGAAGGGACAGGTGGATGAGGACATAGCACATGTGGTGACCCTGCTCAACAGCTGTGAGCAATACTTCACCACCAGCTCGTGCTCCGGCAGAATCATCCTCACCGACGGGGTGAGAATCAGAGGCTGCATTAGCTTAACGCTAGCATTAACCTGCACTGTGGCAAGCTAACAAGCAAAATTCTAGCTGCTAGAACGTCTGTAACGTAAACATGTTAGTGTCTGGAAGCTTTTATCCCGTTTCTTTCAGATGCATGCAGGGTAACGTTTATTCATTCGGTATGAAACACTATTTAAAATTATTGAGTGGCATTGTTAGCAGAGTATGGCACCTTGTCTCCCTGCAGGCTCAGAAACACGGCTGCGTTTGGCTGTTTGTCTCACACCAGCAATGCAAATCTGAAGACCTGGTAAGATATGATGGCCTTCTAATATTCATAAAATAATAGTTAATAATAACAAGAATGCATGGTGCGTGCGTTGCTCAGGTGAGCGCTGTGGCCCGCTCCAGTGGAGATGCAGTGTTGAAGTTTGAGCCCTTCGTGCTCCATGTTCAGTGCAGACGGCTGGAGGACGCTCAGCTCACGGTGAGAATCCCACGTTAACTATAGATCCGAGAGCTTTACCATTGTACATTTGTACTGGCCCAGGAACATTGATAACTTTATTATTAAAATATATATTGTGACTAGTTATCCAAACAACATATACAAAGCATATTCTGCTTAAAAATGTGTTCAGTCAGTTAAATGTCCCATGACATAGTGCTCTTTGGATGCTTTTACATAGTTGTCCCCTTATACTGTATCTGTATAGTAAGTCTTTTATTTAAACCTTAGTGGTCCCCTAATACTGTATTTGAAGTCTCTTTTATATAGACCTTAGTGGTCCCCTAATACTGTATCTGAAGTCTCTTTTATTTAAACCTTAATGGTCTCGTAATACTGTGTCTGAAGTCTCTTTTATTTAAACCTTAATGGTCTCGTAATACTGTGTCTGGAGTCTCTTTTCCAAAATGCATCCTTGGTGCAGAATGGTGGAGGCTGGAGGTGTGGTCTTGACCAAATTGGCGGGCCAAATTCTCTGGGGAGACAAAGCAGGGAAAGTGGAGGTAACCTTGCCCCTTATGACTTAGCCCATCATTTTCTCATAGGCAGAGCAGGATACCCAGGGCTCGATTTACACCTATCGCCATTTCTAGCCACTGGGGGACCATGGACAGGATGGGGGAACACATATCAACATTTAAAAAACCCTCGAAGTGAAATTTTCATGCAATGGGACCTTTTAAGTTGATTGGTTGCTCCATTATATTTACGCTGTATCAAGGCCAGGGACATGAGTAGGTTTGTGGCTTGGAGCCATTTAAATAAACTGAGTGCAATGTAAAATGGCGATTGCCCAGCTTGTTAATAGCCAGTATGTACAGTGGGTACGGAAAGTATTCAGACCCCTTTAAATTTTTCACTCTTTGTTTCATTGCAGCCATTTTCCA
>NC_048418.1:22229241-22259732 GCF_013103735.1 Etheostoma cragini | reverse complement strand
TGGAAAAAGGCTGCAATGAAACAAAGAGTGAAAAATTTAAAGGGGTCTGAATACTTTCCGTACCCACTGTATGTTCATTTAGCTGCCCAGGTTGTAGATTTTAGTTAGATGGCATTAGATAGATAAGATTTGGCCTAATCACACCTGGCCTGGCAACCCAAAGGCCAAGGTTTTGTTTGCAAATATCTTTTTTGTGCTCGAATATTTTTATTTTATTTAAACAATTACCAAACAATACACTGTGACATAGGGATGAGTTGCAGGACCCAAAAAAAAACGAAGGTGGGAGACCCAACAAAAAGACAGCAGGAACAGAGCTCACAACTTACCAACAAGACGCACAAAAACAGACACACACACACACACAAAAAAAAGACATTGACAGAGAGACGGACAAAAGACACACAGTAATAAACGCATCCACTGACAGAAGCAAGGAGGTCTAAGCACAAGTCTACAGCATGGATTTTAAGGATTCAGCAATGCTGAGCCAACTCTTTTGTTGTGCTCCGTTGGGCTTTTAGTGTGCAAAAAGTGCATAATGGACTGTTAATTACCTTCATATGGTGCATTTTCACACTGGGTGAGATATGTCTTATGAATGAAATTGTAGTGAATCTGCTGATATTCTGAATTGCGTGACACTTCTGGAATGTTAGACCAGCAAGCTCGATGCTGTCATGTATATAGTTTTCTAATCAGCAATAAATATAACAATTTCTGATCAACCCATATCAATTGCATTCTTAAAATAAGATACCAGTTAAAGCCCCGCCCATTTCAAGACAACCCGACCCACTTCCGGGTTAGGCCCCGCTCAGTCCGAGTACAGATACGGATACAGAAAATTCATGTGGTAAACGGATACAAATAATGCTGTACTCTCTAATCCCTATTAAATATATAGGACTTATAAGAATCTAATCCTTAGCATTTTCTCCAAGGAATAAGTTCCTCCAAAGGAACTGGATGTATTTTTATTGATCATTAAAAGGTATACTTTATAAAATTAAAAAAACAAGTGTCTATTCATTACTTTACATTCTGTTGAAAAAAGCAAATACTTGCTACTTCTTTTTGCACTTGCTTTGTTTACTCTGATTTTATTTTTGTTTAATTTATTTTGTTGTTGGATTGATAGCCTACATCTGGCGTCAGGTTACACTACATATTCATTTTACTTGAACATTGCAGTATTAAACAATTGTTAATAATTGAGCAATGGGAACTAATCGGTAACTGAGAAATTAATCGTTAGATTAATCAAAATTTATCGGTAAAGGAAGCGCTAGATACATCATTTGGGACAGCTCTAAATTTAGTCTGACTGGCGAATGATCTCAAGTAACCACGATTGGATGATTTAAAATGTCAGAGATCGCCCAAGCCTAGCACTGCCGGTTGCTTGTTGATTTTAGCAGACTTTGTTTCTAAGATAGCTTTAGCTAGTGTTGTACAGAACTGACTGGTGACTTTAATTGGCACAAACAATTTCTGTCCAATCAACTTGGCCCACATACTCTTTTATTTCCCTAGGCCATTGGCCATTGCTAATGTAAAACCCTGCTGCATGGATTTGCTTTTCTACTAGCATATGCCATTTAGAAACCGCATGTCAGTCCTGTTCCACAGCCAGACCTCACTCCCCCACCCATGCCATGGTGTGTATCCACACATGATATCTGCTGCTGCTGTGTCCAGAGGCCCAATGGCATGAACTTTTCTCATTATCAGATTTTTTTGCCTTTTGAAAAAATGAAAGCTCAGATAGGACGATCTGGAGTCTTGGTCCTTATAAGGTCATAAGGGGCAAGGTGACCTCCCCTTACTCTGCTTTGCCCACCCATGAGAGAGAGAGAGACATCATGGCTTTCAAACAAGCAAAGTGGCAGTTGTTCAAGGCCCCACCCCACCCTCCACCTTGCCCCCTCTCTCTCCTCCTCAATAGCTACAGACTCAGAAATGGCACATACTCTGGAAAGCTCATTATTGGACTCATTGAATTTCGGGAACGAAACTTCTGATACAGTAATAGGGGATCACTAAGGTCTATATAAAGGCATCCAAAAAGCACTGTGTCATGGGACCTATAAAGGATATTTTTGTTTAGAAATAAGTTGTTCTGTGTTTTCTCATGAGACCTTGATAGTGGGTAATTTTTCACACATTGTTTATTAAATGAATAAACCACTTGGCCATTAAAATGTCCCATCTCTCCTCCAGCACTCAGTGGCCATCAACTCGGGCTTCAGGAACTCTGGTCTCACTGTCAGCAAGACAGGGAAAATCATCACGGTAGGCTGTTCCAGGACTCTCAATCAGTCAGTAGCATCAATGGGACCTTGAAGTCTGCTGCATGTGTAAAATGTCTCCCTGCTGTGTTGTCCCTGCAGGCGGTCCGCAGCACCCACGGCTTAGAGGTTCCTCTCAGCCACCAAGGAAAGCTCCTGGTAGAACAGGAGTACATCTGTTTCCTGACTCACATAGCCAATAAGAAGATGGAGGAGAACCTCAGACGGATCCACAGGTCAGTCTTCTGATCACCTCTCTCCTAACAGTGGCTGTTAGCCACCACACTAATGAAAGGTTCTCATTAATTCTGTGCATCAGAATTAATTTGAAATGTTCTGCAATGAGCTCACGTTTGTCTTCCTTTCTCTCCAGATTCTACCAGAATCTGCAGTCAGCCCTGGACACAGACAAACTCCCAGCAGAACCACAAACACACCACCACAGTCAGGAGACGAAGAACCAAACAAGTGTGTATAAACGGAGGCGGAAGAGAGAACAGCAGCCTGGGACTGACTGTTGCCATGGTGAGGGCTCCAGCATTGAGCCGGAGCTGAACGACTGCTTGGACCTGTTCACATGAAGACATTGAACTGGAGAATGGGGTTGCTCTATTCTGAATGTCTCAATGAATCACTTTCATTTCAGCAAGCTGAATCACCATGGTAACCTACACTGCCACCTACGTCCACCTGCTCTGGAGCGGGTTTAAGTCCATAGAGTCCATACTTAAGATGGCCGCCGCGTCTCCACTTCCTCCTGCTGTACAATGTGGAGCCAAAATCTCCCGGATACAGGCTCCATCTTGAGTCTGCGCAGTAGTGATCGGCAGCATCAACATGCACTCTATGGCCACTTAATTAGGTACACATGTACAGGCTATGCCATAAAGTCTAATTTTATCATGCCTGTAACATTAAAGGTCCCATGACATGGTGCTCTTTGGATGCTTTTATATAGACCTTAGTGGTCCCCTAATATCTGAAGTCTCTTTTCCAAAATTCAGCCTTGGTGCAGAATTACAGCCACTAGAGCCAGGCCCATAACAAGCTTTCCTAAGTATGTGCCATTTCTGAGTCTGTAGCTTTGGAGGAGGAGAGGAGGGGGCAAGGTAGAAGCTAGGGGTTTGTATTAATGTAAAAAAAAAAAAAAAACGTATGTGAAATTTTTTAATGCCAACGGACCTTTTAACTTTGGAGCAAAAGAGGACTGATTAAAAGTCTGCGCTGAGCTTCAAATGACAATGTTAAAAACGGACAAAGCCAGAAATCTTGGTGTAGTCATGGACTCTGACCTGAATTTTAAAAGCCACGTTAGGACAATTACAAAGTCAGCATGTTATCATTAATCTTAAGAATATATCAAGGGTTAAAGGACTTATGTGTAAACAGGATTTAGAAAAAGTTGTTTATAAATCACTAAACTGTTTGGGGCCAAAATACATTTCTGATCTTCTACTACACTATCACCCCCCCAGACCTCTCAGGTGGTCTGGGACAGGTCTTCTTTCTGTCAACAGAGTCAGAACTAAACAGAGGGAAGCAGCGTTCAGTTTCTATGCTCCTCATATCTAGAACAAACTTCCAGAAACCTGCAGATCCGCTGCTACTTTGTTCTTTAAAATCAACGCTGAAGACCTTTCTTTTTGATGTTGCCTTTCTCTAACTAAATTGTTTATTTCTTTAATGTTTAATTTCTTATACTGCACTGTAACTTTTATTCTTGCCCAGTTGCTGAAATGTACTATACAAATAAAGCCGCCTTGCCTTTGCCTTAACCTTTTGTTCTGCAGCCACACTGGCGAGAGCATTATACTTGGGTTGTCGGTCTGTACGTCTGTATACTTACAGTTAAGTGTATAGACCGTTTGGACAACATCCAGTTGGTTTACAGATTATGAAAGCTGAAGATTTAAAGAACATAACATATCTTCTACAGAATTGGTGGACTATTGTGTCTTTAAAAAAAAAGCTATTAATTAAAGGGTAGGCTGTCGGGCTTAATGGAAAAAAGTTGGGAACGCTATTTCAGGGGAAATGTTGCAGCCAAACCTCCCATTTTACATTTAGACTAACGTGAATCTGTGCAAAAGCCACAATATTTCATATTATACTTTTTAAACCATTTCTGAAGCTGATGTAATTTGCTTTGCGAAAGAGAAGGTACATTGCCGGTTATCTGTGTGTGTGTGTGTGTGTGTTTACTGGAAAGAACCCTCACTTCGGCTGTCCTTTAGACCTCTGTAAAGGAGGATTCTTTTTTTCTCTCTTTTTTTCTTTTACTTTAAAGAGGTCTGTTCTATGACATTAATTAAAAAATGTTACATTAGATTTAGTCATAGTGGAAGAAATATCATTTTCCTTTTACCTATGTTTGAAGTACTAATTTCAAACTGTAAAAATATTTTGTTACCAGCGAAATACCATTAAATTATTACCTAATCAAAAATAGAGTATCACACAAAAATATGTACTTAAGGCAGAGATGGGATGTAACAATGTACAAATTCTTCGATACTCTACTCAAATAGATCTTTTAGACATTTTTACTTTACTATTTATTTTTGTGGCAACTTTTTACATTAACTCTTTACATTTTAACACGAATATGGGTACTTTCTTCCCTTTGTTTAGAGCTCTTATTTGGGCAGTACAATACTAATTATAAAAATAATAATACACTGTTTTATTAACAACACAGGTTGCTGTATGACAAATTGTCAAAAACATTTTATTTGGGTGATTCTACTTTTTGTTGAACTTTTTGTTTTTATTACAGGAGGAATATAGTTGCAATAATAAAGTAAGTGTCCACAGCATTATAGACTTTAAAACTACTCTAAACAAAAAAAAAATGTTTTGATTTGTGCAGAAACATAACCCTTAAGGTAATCTAACAGCTTAAAGAGAACAATTTTCAAAACCAATGTTTCCTTTTCAGAAAATGTGTATGTATTTTATAGAGTTAAACCAGCAAGAGTTAAAGAAATGCTGTTTTAATAATGAATAATGTTCACTAAATGTGTATTGATTAAAGAAAAGATAATGCTTCTCACAGTTCTGTTTTGTGCCACACAGTGCCTCGTTGTGTCAGCGTAGGTCCACCTCACTCCCCCTTCAGCTGCAGGACTGGTGACAAACTGTATCAATAGATTGATGGCGGCAACAACAACGACAACAACCACCACCACCATCATCACGGCACCTCAGTCCACAGCACAGCTAGAGACGTAAAGGTCTATGGTCTGGGTCGAGCATGGATAATGGACCAGGCCTGAACGTCTGGTGTTGGCCTCAACATCTGGGGATGTGCCGTGCCGGACCGGAGAGCGGAGAGCGGTGTCCACATGCCCTAGCCAGGGCCTTGCTGAGCATTCTGTGGTGGACTGATGAGGCTTTGGAGGGATCAACCATGGGGCCTCGAGGCCTGCTTTACCGAAGACACTTAATCCTATCTGGAGGTACAGACCAACTGCCAGCAGACAGACTGAGGAGGAGGAGGGGGGGAGTGAGAGGCCGTCGTGATTTGGCATATCTGACGCACGTGAAGGAAGATTTGCACCTCCAGACTCACATTCTAAAAATAATTACACACAATATTGAAAAAAAAAAACAAGGTTAAATCCATGTAAACACACATGTATGAAGGGTTAAAACATGCCTCGAGTGTCAAATAATTTGTAATGGAAAAATTACATTTTGTCTAGGGTGTTAGGAAATTAAATGCAAATGGTACAAAATTTATGTTACAGCTTTCACCAAGATAAATGGCAGTTATGTGACTTCAGTTGGTGTGTCAGGAAATGTTAAAGTACATTGTACATGTTTTCTTTATGAGTATCAATAACATAGGCAACTTTTATGATTTGAACATCTTAAATGATTCAGTTCTACCTAGATACTTTATTGGGTGATATAAAATTCAAATTGGACTGATGAAAAGTTGATACAAACAGCAGATCAGAGTGCCGTTAAATATAACAATTACTGAAATAACAATTAACTGTCAGTCTAATTAGCCTGACATAAACGTCAGTAAACTAGTTTTGGATGAAGCCAAGAAAACTGATTATGATCTGTGGTTACTTATCACACACAAAGATATATTTTGACCAAATTTAAGTTTTATTTAGTATTGATTATCTTAACCCTAAACAACAGAGATAAGTTTTTTGGAGTGTAATTAATCGGTTCATGTCTTACAGATTCTCAAACAGGTCAACAACTGAACCAAAAACAAGTTGTTACTGGTTAAAATGGGTGAAGCACACTGAACAACAAGCTGTTAAATACATAGCTACAAACAGTATGCTCCACTGAGGGGCCACAGGTAGGACCCAATCAAATTGAACGACCAAAAATGATGTGTCCTTAGTCTGTTTAAGCCATGCCTTTTTTAAGTCTTGCATCAAAAATGGAAAAATACAAGTCATTAATTTACTGTTTCCTCCAGTAAATACTCTCTCACCTTTGGTTGCTTCAGCCCTTAAAAAGTGTGCATCGATTGAGCTTGTCTTGGTGTTGACATCACTCCCAACATAGGTAACTCCTTAGCCTCATGGTTTGTAAAAAAAGCACCTGTAGAGCTGATGGGTGGTGACTGTGACAGCACCCGACCCGTGTCCCATACCGAGCAAGAAGGGACACTCCTGGTGACAGAGTGTACATTGATAGACTCAGATGTACCTCAGGTGTAAAGGCATAGCTGAGCAGCTGTGTCTGACTTCTCTGATGTTCAATGTTGATATTTTACAGAAATACAAAGTGTGCCATCTTAAAGACTATTATGTTATGCTTTGGAGAAGGGAATTGTTAGAAAAATTAACTATAAGTGAAAACTGTAATAGTGCAGTTTATCGGCTCTTTGCAAGTAAAATCTTGTTAAACAACTCCAGTGAAGTCTTTGTCGTCTTTTGGAAATCATTTTGCAGCTTGGAGACCCCCGATGTAAGCAGGAGGTCTCTCAGACCAGACTCGTTAAAAAGATGCTCTTATTTCTACGTTGAGGCCTTGTTTAAAGCCTATGTTGAAAGTTAACTACCACTTTTGAGTATGGTTACATACAGTACTCAAGATATCTGTATCATGTTTAAAAATATCTCCAAATACTGTTAAATGCCTTTTCTTTTGGTAGTTTTTGGTGAAATGAAGAATTGCAAAGGACCGGGTGTCAATCAAACTACCACAGATACACAAAAAATTAAAATTCAGAGTTGGTGTACGTTGGTTTTAAATGATCTCACTTTTGGTGGGGTTCACACGTTTGAGAAGGCTCCTCCTCAAACAAATCCTCCTCATCCTCCTCAGACATCTGGTCTTCTGGAACCCATGATGAATCACTAATGACAGATAAAATAAGATAAGACTTAGATTAGACTTTATCAATCTAAGTGGTAGAGCGGTTGCCTGCCAATCAGAAGGTTGGTGGTTCGATGCCCGCCCCTGCAGTCATTGTCGAAGTGTCCTTGGTCAAGGCACTGAACCCTGAGTTGCCCCCGGTGCTGCGCATCGGAGTATGAATGTGTGTAAATGTTTCTCTCTGCTTCATCCAAAACTATTTTTGCTGGGCCGTATCTTTTCTTCACATTTTTTTCCCCCATTCTGCTCTGTGCATGGCCAACTTTGCCTTCTTAAAAGAGGGGATCAAAATCAATTGAACAAAATATATCTTTGCCATTAGTTTTTCCATTATGTTGCGTGTCTTTTTCCTTTGTCCTGGATTTGTGGTGGCCTCTAGCCGTTGATATATTTTTTTCTTTTATTATGGCTGTTGTGCTTTTTTCTGCCATTATCTTATCCTACTCTTGTCCCTGATATTTTTATGTCAGTGGTTGTGTCAAATGTGGCTATAAGAGCCCTATGCCCAATGCATTCAATAGCGTCTTTTTTACAGTAAAGGAAAAAAAGCATTTGATCCCCTGCGGATTTTGTGCATTTGCCCACTGACAGAGAAATGATCAGTCTATAATTTCAATGGTAGATTTATTTGAACAGTAAGAGATAGAATAACAAAAACAACAAAAATTCAGAAAAACGCATGTTAAAAATGGTATGAATTGATTTTCATTTTAATGAGGGAAATAGGTATTTGACCCCTCTGCAAAACATGACTTAGTACTTGGTGGCAAAACCCTTGTTGGCAATCACAGAGGTCAGATGTTTCTTGTAGTTGGCCAACAGGTTTGACACATCTTAGGAAGGATTTTGTCCCATTCCTCTTTGCAGATCTTCTCCAAGTCATTAAAGTTTAGAGGCTGACGTTTGGCAACTCAAACCTTCAGCTCCCTCCACAGATTTTCTATGGCATTAAGGTCTGGAGACTGGCTAGGCCACTCCTGGACCTTAATGTGCTTCTTCTTGAGCCACTCCTTTGTTGCCTTGGCCGTGTGTTTTAGGTCATTGTCATGCTGGAATACCAATCCCCAACCCTTTTTCAATGCCCTGGCTGAGGGAAGGAGGTTCTCACCCAATAATTGACGGTACATTGGCCCGTCCATCGTCCCTTTGATGCGGTGAAGTTGTCCTGTCCCCAGCAGAAAAACACCCCCAAAGCACAATGTTTCCACCTCCACGTTTGACGGTGGGGATGGTGTTCAGACGAAGAATATCTCCTCCAAATACGCCGAGTTGAGTGGATGCCAAAGAGCTCCATTTTGGTCACATTTGACCACAACACTTTCACCAAGTTGTCCTCTAAATCATTCAGATGTTCATTGACCAACTTCAGACAGGCATACATGTGCTTTCTTGAGCAGGGGGGCTGTGCAGACGCTGCAGGATTTCAGTCCTTCACGACGTAGTGTGTTACCAATGTTTTTTTTGGTGACTATGCTCCCAGCTCCCTTCAAATCATTGACAAGATTATCCCATGTAGCTCTGGGTTGATTGCTTACTGTTCTCATGACAACTCCAAGAGGTGAGCTCTTGCATGGAGCCCCAGGCCAAAGGAGATTGACAGTTCTTTTGTGTTTTTTCCATTTGCGAATAATCGCACCAACTGTTGTCACCTTCTCACCAAGCTGCTTGGCAATGGTCTTGTAGCCCATTCCAGACTAGTTTAGGTCTACAATCTTGTCCCTTACATCCTTGGAGAGCTCTTTGGTCTTGGCCATGGTGGAGAGTTTGGAATATGATTGACTGATTGAGTGTCTTTTATACAGGTAACAAGATAGGTAGATAGATCGATATTTATTGATCCCAAAATAATGGGAAATTACGGTTTTACAGCAGCACACGGACATTAGTCACACAACACAGAATATAAATACAAATGAGATACTAGGAAAAAAAATATACATACAGTATACATGAAATAATAATAGGAATAAAATGTAAGAACAAATATTTAAATATATACAGGATGGGAAAACAAAATGTGCAACTGCTTAAATAATATCCTAAATGTATACTAAAATGTAAATGAACCAATTGTGCAGGTTGCCCTTAGTGCAGCATTGTGGTGTCTAAAAGTCTCATCTAGCACCCAGTGATGACGTGTTAAAGAGTTTTATTGTCTGTGGTAGGAATGATTTGCTGTAGCGGTCTGTGCGGCATCGAAGCTGTCGGAGCCTCTTAGAGAAGCTGCTCCTCTGTTGGACCAATGGGGGGTGGAGAGGGTGGTCTGGGTTATCCACGAAAGCTAATAGTTTGTCCAGAGACCTCCTCTCCACCACAGCTTCAAAAGTGTCCAGTTTGCGGCCGATCATGGCCAGCCTTCCTGATCAGTTTGTTCAGTCTGTTTGTGTCGCTGGCTTCGATGCTGATGCCCCAGCAAATGGCGGAGGAGAACCGAGCGTTGGCCAAAACAGACTGGTAGAACATCTCCAACATTCTGCTGCACACATTGAAGTATCTCAGCTTCCTCAGCAAATAGACTCTGCTTATCCCCTTCTTGTAAACAGCAGTGCATTTGACCTTCCAGTTCAGCCTGCTGTCGACGTTGACACCCAGGTATCTGCACTCCTCAACCATGTACACGTCTCTTCCCAGGATGCAAATGGGCTGCAGAGCCGTTCCCTTCTTGAAAAAAAACTTTCAGATTAAGAGGGGGTCAAATACTTATTTCCCTCATAAAAATGCAAATCAATTTATAACATTTTTGACATGCATTTTTCTGGATTTTTATTTGGGGCATAAACTCCTAACTAGGGGTGATCCTATGGAGCTAGAACAGTGACAGTAACCTGTGGTATTGAAAATAAAATTTGGCATTGAAACAACAAATATTGGCATTGAAAACTGTTGAACTGAAGTATAAAACACAAACATCAAAAAGTAATAATCTCATAATCCTATGATATTATTTCACTTTGACATTTGTTTGCATCATGATAGGTTTTTCCATGTCAATGTAAATTTTTTCTTGATGTCCGTGTCTTTTCAGTGACAGGTTTTTTCTTTTACGCTGTCAAGATTTTTACAATGTCACTGTTTTCAGTTTCAACTTTCTGTCACTGTTTTGGCATAGGGAGGAGGAGCCTGAGGGGAGGGATAAAGGGTGCGTGGCTTACGGTTAACTTACAGAGGCTACTGGCGAGACACTGCACTGGTTTCTACGTTAGACTGATAAATGAGGACCATTCTGTCTACCGTCCATTTTCTCTAACTCACGGATTCTGCCAAGTGCTGATGTGA
This sequence comes from Etheostoma cragini, assembly GCF_013103735.1. Lineage (NCBI taxonomy): Eukaryota > Metazoa > Chordata > Actinopteri > Perciformes > Percidae > Etheostoma > Etheostoma cragini. The sequence continues at coordinate 22,248,810 of NC_048418.1, read as the reverse complement.
GTGTGTGTTCAGTAGACTGAAAGCTGCTCTTTAGAGATTGTTCAGTGAAATAGAATAGATTCACTGGGTCACTGCAGTCAGATGATTAAGGCAATTCATGACAGCGGAAGGACAAGGTTTCCCCTCTCACTCGCAAAAACAAAGCGTAAAGAAGAGTAACTTTCTCAGTCTCAGAAGGGCTAATCATCATCTTCAGTATTTCATTGTCATCGGCGGATTGATATTTGCAGTGAAGTATTCTTTGTTGAATTGTTCAAATGGATTATACATCACAGTTGTTACAACACTGGATTATAACGCATTATAGTGGGGGACAGTAAGAAGGAATGAGTAAAACTGGATTATTCATCAAGGTGACACCCAAGAGCTTGTAGAATCCAACTGTTGGAGCCTGAGTTTACCATGCTGTACTTCCAGGTGGTGATTTTTTCAGCTACAGTGATGCTGCTTTACTACTGTGAGTTTACTGACACTTTCAGTCCGGCACAGCAGGGCTTCATCTGCAGAGACCCAGCTTTAACTAAACCAGATCCAGGACCTGAACAAGACAGCCGGGTACAGCCAGTAATCCTGTACTCTGTGCTGGCTGGACTGCCTGTTGTACTGGTAAGTCAAATGTCATTTAAACTCAACGAACAGAAGCAAAAGAGCTTGAACACTAGAGTCCACCTTTTCTTTTTTTAAATTACATTTACCACATCCTTGCTCGTTCTTTCATTGAAGATGAATTGAAATGCATTACTAATCAGTGTCGTATCCAGCACTTTTTTATTGGGGTGGCCAAGATGTGACACTAATTAGGGGTGATGATCCAGGAAAAATTTTATGAATGGAACGTGATCAAAATGTGTTAATATCACATTGCTTTAGTTCAACACCTACACATATATATAATAATTTATTTCTAAAACTAATGTTTGCATTCAGTGAATTGTTTATTTTCAATAGGCTGCTATTTCTATTCCTGTTCAATTTTACAGTTTCTGGGCCTCTAGTTATTTTCACATAACATCAGTTTTTCAATCACTTCTGTCTGTAAATTACACATTTTAAGGAGCCATTCTCATTGTAGATAAGAAAAATTCAAATAACATTAGGTAAACTGTATAATCATGAAAAACATTCAAATGTTATTCAGTTGACTATTTTTTTAAACAAATAATTACAATAGAAAATTGATACATGATACATTTAGCTGTTAGTTTTCCATCTTGAATTTCTCATTCCAGAGGCTGAAAAATTTAAGTTTTTATTACAGGAAATATATATTACATATTGGAGCTTTAAGGTCCAAAATTGTAACATACATGTGCTGTAATAAATCAAATAATTACCCCAATGCGTCATCAGATATTAAGGAAACATGCTACGAAATACTATCTTTTCTGGCAACAATGCTATTGCCAGTATTTTCTCCTTTTGAATTTCTGTGCCTTGACAGATTTAAATTTTTGTTTTGGCCTGTGTGTTATCAACTGCCCAGTTGGACAGCCAGGCCAGGTTGCCAGATATACCTGTTAAAATGTAAACCCAATGCTCTACAGCCATGAAAGCAGCAAACAAACAAGGTCAACGGAGATAGATTCTACCCAACCTAAAAAAAAAAAAAAACTGCATGTTTCTAACAGCTGCATGACCAGAAATATAACAAACACTTATTTTGGTCCCCACTTATGACTTGAAGATGAGTAGATGCTACACAAGATTTGTGGTCCTGATGGAAACAAGTGTACTGATAGGATTGCTGAGAACTTCTGGTACCACAAGAAATGTATGACCAACTACCTGAAAAACCGTCTTCTTTCACAGGAAAAGACTAGTACTGCCACCACTCAATATGATGCTGCACTGAACCAACTCACATTCCGGATAGATAAGCCCCTTTTCAAAGAGAATACAATATTCTTCAGTACAGCTTTGAATGAATTCCGCCAATACTTGGAAAGCCATGGAGTTTACAGTGTTACTTAATACAGATTTCAGTCCTTGATTGCCCACCTTAGAAGGCACTATGAAGTAGGTGGTAATTGTAATTTTGGAAAACTGGGACGCCAGGTCATCCGGACTAAGGAGGACAAGGACAACCCTAGTTGTTATCAGCGCTCAGTTTCCGAAGCCTACATCTCTGATGGTATGGCGTTGCGTGAGTGTGTGTGGCATGGGCAGCTTACACATCTGGAAAGGCACCATCAATGCTGAAAGATATATCCAAGTTCTAGGACAGCATATGCTCCCATCCAGACGTTGTCTCTTTCAGGGAAGACCTTGCATTTTCCAACATGACAATGCCAGACCACATGCTGCATCAATTGCAACATCATGGCTGAGTAGGAGAAGGATTTGGGTACTGAAATGGCCCGCATGCAGTCCAGATCTTTCACCCATAGAAAACATTTGCCGCATTATCAAGAGAAAGATGCCACAAAGAAGACCTAAGAGTTGAGCAACCAGAAGCCTGTATTAGACAAGAATGGGACAAGATTCCTATTCCTAAACTTGAGCAACTTGTCTCCTCAGTTCCCAGACGTTTGAAGACTGTCATAAAAAGTAGAGGCGATGCCACACAGTGGTAAACATGGCCTTTTTTTAGATGTGTTAATGCCTTGAAATTTGAAGTTAACTTATTTTACCTTAAAATTATCAATTTTCTCACTTTCAAAATTTGATATGTCATCTATGTTGTATTCTGAATAAAATATTGAAATTTGAAACTTCCACATCATTGCATTCTGTTTATATTCAGAATTTGTGTAGTGTCCCAACTTTTTTGGAATCGGTTTTGTAGATTTGAGAACAGCATCAGCTACAAAGAAGCAAAGAGATACAGTATATTACTAGATGGAAATGGCAGTTAAAGAGCAGACAACTAGAGAGGGTGCCATCATACCAGCAAACTGAAGGTTTAACAATCCACACAGTTTGCATTTCATAACCTTGACTTGCCAGAGTACACAAAGATGGACGCACACTGCATGGCACAACTTACGTCAAGTACAAGAATCCAGATGAAGACCTCACACCAACGGTTAGTTTACCTCTACTGAAAAAAATAACCTATTTTTTGTCTCTTTCTTTAATGATCGAAAAAAGATTACTCCCCTTTTTCTATCCATTTAGCCCTGAATCTGACATAAGCGCCTTCTTTTCTCTGAACAAATACCTTATCTTACCCTGGCTTGTAGACTTAATAAAATTGCTGGATCTTCCGATTCATCAATTTCTTGAACCAGTTTCCATTTATTGTCCCTTTTTTGTTGCCCTCTGATTTTACTGCGCTTTAACGACAAAAATCTAACCTTGTATTTAAAATGTTCCCATTTCTTACAGCATGTGTCTACTCCACATCACTCTTAATTTCCCCCTATTAAGGCCTAACTTCCACAACATATTCTTCTACATACAATAAGTCCGCATTAAACTTCCAGTAATTCTCCCTAAATGTATGATTGCTTCCTAGTTTCACATTAATGCCAATTCCACAATGAAATGAAAGGAGCAGCAGATATTGAAACATCTGTCACAGCACTTATTATTTTTTAAGTGACCAACCAAAGATCTACTCTCAAGCTTGATCTCCCATTAGGTCTTATCCAAGAAAACTGTCTCACAAAAGGTTCCTCTAGGTTTTAAAGTAACAACAAAGGCTATGTGTAGCTTATCTGGGTGATGCCCATGAAGCAGAACTGAATTAGACATTGGTCCAAAAACACACCGTTGAACAAACCACCGTCCTTCAGATCAGCAAACGGACAGATGTAAAACTCCATTGATTCTCTCCTGAGAAAGCCCCACCAACTTTCTGTCCTCTGATTGACCTTTTAACTGCCTCTATGTAGTATGCACCAATACGTTTTGGGTCACTGCTTGTGGTAAACGCATTTATCCAGATGATTTCCCGCGTAAATCCATCAAGGTTTATACAGATGCCAAAAGGCTTCAATTTGTCATAGAGTCTAATTGCCAAATATAATTAGGCCCTTTAGTAAAGTAGTTTTAATTGCCCAATCCAAATCGCTTTATCCTTTAAGACTTAAAAATCCGTTTTAAATGTATCGAAAGAATATAATGGTTACAACTTGCAAGCAAAGCAGCAATGTCCAGAATGTCCAAAATGAAGACCTAGATTAAAATATAGTGCCACTAACGTGCCACGTGTACTGTAGTTATTTCTTTAGCTTTCACTGTTTCCAGTTACCCTGGAAATCCAGATTTCTCAGCAAGTTCTGGCATTCATGAAACTAAAATTTAGTTGCTGTTTTTTTGGTCATGTCCTCTTGCCACCTAAACGGCTGTGGATCCACTCCAGAACGGCATATCCTCTCTATTCCTCTGGATAGAAACAAACTGTTAGTTGTGTGGTTCTAATCTACATGAATTTGCGAGATCTTGTGGGTCCTAAAGACAGCCGTTCCGCAACATATCCGTCAAGGTGGGTGTTGACCGGCGGCGGAGCACGCAGCCAACACGCAGCGGAGCCGATCCGCAGCCGTTCCGCATCCTGTGGAATTTGGGGGTTAGGGTCTCTGTAGACGTCTGTATGAAACCAACCTCGTTTAAAGAAAAACTTGTTTGATACGCGAATGTATGAAGAAAAACTACACTACCCAAAATCCTAAGCATAAGAACGTCTCTGATTGGTTCAACTCGCTGTTCCTATGGAAACGTTTACTATACACGCAAAACTGCAAACGGGTAGAGTGAACGTCTAAGATTGAAGTCTATGATAGTTTCTCTACAGTCTTGTACTTTTGCCTTTTTGCAGTTTTCAAAATGTTTTTTAGGCTGAATTAAATGCTAACTATTCATCTACGAGATGAATAGTTAGCATGAAGCATTTAATTCGGTGGTTGGTTTGATGTCGGTGGTTGGTTGGTGTCAGGCTTAAAACTCTTATCAGCAATTTTTGAAACGTCAATGCAACAATTCAACGGGGAAAAAGTTCTTTTGTAAAACCTTTTGTAAAGGAATCAATACCATTACAAAGTGGGTGGTCTCTTATTTTCAATCCTAACTGCACACTGCCCTGACCTTGAACATCTTGACTGCTGTCGTGACTCTTAGATGGGATCTGGACTTCGAGGAGAGGTGTCCAGATTGTGATTCCTAGCCTCTGCTTTCTCTTTCCTTTTTGTTCTGCTTCCTTTATTTTTTACTCATCTGCCTCATTCATCGCTCACATAGATCACTAATGTTTTTCCCCCTTACTCTACATCCCGTTTCCATCTCTGGCGCTGCCTAGATATTTTTAACTGTTCTCAGTATCAGCATCCCAACGTGCACGGCCTTGCCGTTTTCTTTCAGTAGCACTTGATGGACACAGATCTATATGGAGATGTTGTGAAATCTAACTAATATTCTTTAAACACACCTCCATTTAAAGGAACAAACTAAGGCTCAAAAGGGATTGGAGAATGCAACATATAAAAAGGATGCCAGACACAAGGTTAACAATTAACCAACAAACTTTATTAAATAATGCAAAAATATTTCTTAAGTAGCTAACAAAGAGAAACAAAAGAGACGTAAAAAGAACAATAGATGGGGAAGACGCTGGACCCACCTTGCAGTGGGCCATCGCTGCCCGCTTCTCTCCCTAATGTACCTAAAAAGGGTAAACTAATCCTTTAACAAACAAAAGAGACGAATAACTGAACTACTGGTAATCTACAGCCCAAACTAACACAATAAACTAAAATAACAAAACTCCAGCACCTAAGTGTGTATGGATGTTGGGAAACAGAAACCTGCTTGTTAGTGTAATCTCCATGTGCCTTTGTCCCTTCACTCTGTGCCTTCTTATTACCTCCCCTCCTCTACCTGAGCACTGATTACACTTAGTTGTGCAAAAGGCAGAGTGAGGAGGGCAGAACGAAGTACAGAGAGAGAGAGACAGAGAGAGAAAGCACACCAGAGGCACATGTAACACACATATGTAACGTGAGCTATTCAAATTAGCTGATACGCACCTTATTATTTATTTATTTTATTAATTCAGGACAATACACATTGATGAACATGCACAACAGTACACGTAAATGTGCCAGATAGTAGCCCGAGGGCTAATTTCCATCTGCAGTCAAATAGGCAGGTTAGAGTTACAGTAAAAAAGACATAGGATAGTAGCATTTAGTATATAAAAACAAGTAGAAACAAAAAGAAAAGAACAAAAAAAGAAGTAGCTCTAAGCCACAGCTTTACCTGGCTCTTAAAGGAGGCCAATGTGGGACGCTCCCTTATAGTTGGGTGAAGTGTGTTCCATAATGCACTGCCTTTAATAGAATAGAATTATGGCTGAAGGAGGTTTTTCTGAAAGGAACCTCACAGTCCCCGTTTACAACGGCTCATGTGATCCGAGTGTGTCTCTATTTAAGAAACTCCAGCATTGGAGGTGGCGCCAGGCAATGAAGTACTTTATAAATTAAGCACAAAGAGGAAGAATTACAATAACTATCAAAACTCAGTAAGTTATTACTAAATATTTCTCTAAGATATTGCAATGGTGATAAGAGAAAGGTACATAGACCAGCTAGTGATACAATAGTTCACATGTGAAAGTATCATTGAAAGCAGAAACATCAGAGCAGCTGAATCTGATAGAGATCCTCTGATTTGTTTAAAATTATGAAGATTGAATTTGATTAGCTCTAACAAGTGTATCTCCTTGTGTACTTTGTCCACGGCAATGCCACCAATCGGTCCCAAAACATCCAAGTTAGATGGGAAATGCTATAAACATATTCTTGGTAAATCTTTACAATCATTCCCCGAAAGAACCAAGCAGGCATGCCTTGTTGCACTGTCCACATTATCTTCAAAACTTGCCATTTTTTTGCTTTCTAGGTGACCAGATAATTGGTCAGATAATTCATGTGGTAAACAGATACAGATACAGATAATGCTGTACTCGCTCATCCCTAATATATATATATATATATATATATATACACACACACACACACTGTATATACACACATACGTACTATATATACTGTATATATATATATGACTATATGTCTGAGTGTGTATACAAAATATATAATTATTAACTATCTATATGTTTATAGATGGTTTACAAAGTATTTACAATGTATTAGGTATATAATTAACAAGGTATTATAGTCATCTTTTGAAACTTTATATTAACCATCCAGACACTGTTTATAGACAGTTTACAAACCAACTAGACATGCTTGACAACGTGTTAGGAGTATCTTGTCCATCTATCTATGTAATGTTTATAGGTGTTTTAAAAATGGTTTCTAAAAAGGTAAATCTAAAGTAAATCATTACTCAATAGCTGTTTAGTATATGAGGGATATAATGTCTTTAACCACAAACTCTTAATTTACAGCACTACTAATATTTTATTAATTATAATTTAATTGCTATCAGTTAAATGACAAGTAACTAAAGATTAAACTTATTATCAATTAATCCTCAATTAATGATGGTTATTATGAAGTGTTACCAAACTGGTAGGTGGTCAATGATATCATTTATTTATACTCTTATTGTATTGATGGTTTTAATTTCCCATTATGATATGGATCTTGAACATCCAGCTAACTTTTTTCCAACAATTCAATAATCTAAGTATTTTGTTTCAAAAGTAATAATTTTTCCATTCTGTTTCTCAGATTTCAGGTGTTGAGCTTGTCATCTTCCTCCTCCACTGCAACTCCAACATCCTATACGAACAAGAGAAGGTTGTTGTCATGGGTGACTGTTGCTACGTGAACCCTATGGTGCGCAGGACCTTCCGTTTCCTTGGTAATCTGATTACAAATATTGAGCTAAAATGACTTAAACCACTGGTCATTGGCTGACAACCATGGCTCTGTGACACTAATAACAATGCCCCTATTTGTAATACTCATGGCTTTCACTCAAAGTTCATTACCAGCAACCACTTATTTCTCCTTACCATAATTTGTGGCATAGTACCATGAAAGGAGGGGTAGAGGTTCCCTGCCATAAACTTATCATGATTGGTGGGCTCTAGAACAGCGGTTTTCAATAGGTGAGGTGTCAAAGACCCAAAGGTGAGGCACGGAACGTGAAGGAAAAAATATCGGTCCACATCTGTATAACTCTGTATGCAGCTCTATTCATATCTGTAATTGTGTGTGCCTTTAAAATGCGTTGTTTCCTCTTGCCAAGTCAACAGAAGTCAGCATCAAGGAAGGAGACAGGACTCAGCAAAAAACGCAGGAAATATGATCCTGAGTACTTAAAGTTAGGTTTCACCTGGTTGGGGTCCGAGGCTGCACCTCTGCCACAGTGTGTGTTCTGCAATAAGGTGCAGGCAAACGATAGCATGAGATCATGCGAACTTTGGCGTCACATGGAAACTAAGCGCAGAAATTTAGTGAATAAGCCAGTTCAGTTTTTTGAGAGGAAGCGTGATGATTTGCAGTCACAAAACGTTGTTTGGCACTGTTAACATGAAGGCAACAGAAGCATCTTATCAGGTTGTGCTACTTATAGCGAAGGCGGGCAAACCCCAGAACATTGGCAAAACAATGCCACTCCCTGCAGCTAGAAATATGTGTAAAGTGATGCTGGAAGAAGCAGCTGCTGCTAAACTTGACAATACCATCCAGCAACGAATATCAGACATGGCTTGAGATGTCAAAGAGCAGGTCCTGGACGGTGTTTGTAAAAGCCCCTTTCACGCCATTCAGCTGGTTGAGTCCACTGATGTCGCACAGTGTTCTCAATTGAGAATTGATAACCTTTTACCAGGTTAATTTTCTTGACTGGGGCCGGTGTTGTGGGATATGCACTGATGGGGCAAGACCAAGGACTGCCTGTCACAGCGGTCTCGTGAAACAGGTGCAGGCAGTTGCCCCTGCCGCTATCTGGAAGCACTGCATTATCCATCGCCAGGCTTTAGCAACAAAAAGAATCCATTCATCCATCTTCATCCGCTTATCAGGTAACGGGTCGCGGGGGCAGCAACTCCAGCAAGGAACCCCAGATTTACCTTTCTCGAGCCACATGAACCAGCTACAACCGGGTAATCCCGAGGTGTTCCCAGGCCAGGTTGGAGATATAATCTCTCCACCTAGTCCTGGGTCTTCCCCGAGGCCTCCTCCCAGCTGGATATGCCAAGAACACCTCTCTAGGGAGGCTGCCCAGGATGCATCATTAACAGATGCCCGAACCACCTCAACTAGCTCCTTTCAACGCAAAGGACCAGCATCTCTAAACCGAGCTCCTCTTGGATGAAACTGTTTGATGTTGCAAAGGGTCGTTTATGAATGCACTTTTTAAAAAGTTGTGGAAATAAAATACAATATTAAAAACATTTACATTTCAAACATTTCATCAGTTGTTGAAACTCATCATTGCCTGGAACACACTAAAGATGGCATTTACTGCAGAGGCGTGTGTCGGTTAGGGTAGGCGGACAGGATTTTGGGGAAGGGGTGGCTCTGCTATCCTTACCTACTTTAAGGGGAGGCTCACATTCACCAAATTTGAAAATCCCTGCTCTAGAAGGAACATTTTTAGCTAACTTGCATTATACTTGCAGTTATTCTTTCTTGGATCATGCTACAAATCGGAAGAACTCTTTACCCTTTTTTCAGATTCTAAAGTAGAAGCCTGTGCACTCGTCACTTGAACATACAACTCACATAAACTTTTACATGTCTCATATGTGACGTCAGAACCAGTATAGGTTTGATGGGGTCTTAAAAACCTTGCATCCACTGCTGTATTTGCAAGGGCAAGGTTGGACTACTGGTTTTGCACTGTAACTCTTGCCCAATGGACTTTTTTCAAAACAGGAAATGCGGCTTTGTTAGGTCTTTCTCAACATTATTTATACATTCTGCATGTAACATAAATTGTGGGGTATATATTGTGGGGAGTTTGTTAGTGGCTCAGCACCCGACACCCTAATGAAAAATTATCATTCATGTGTGTGTGCGTGTGTGTGTTTGTTTCTCTGTAGGCGTGTATGTCTTTGGTCTGTTCACAACAGACATCTTTGTTAACGCAGGACAGCTGGTCACTGGGTGTCTGGCTCCTCATTTCCTGTCTGTTTGCCAGCCCAATTACACAGCCCTCGGCTGCCTGGACTCGCCACACTTTGTCAGCCAAGCAGATGCTTGTACTGGTGACCCTGATGACATCATGAGAGCTAGAAAGACGTTCCCGTCCAAAGAGGCTGCTCTGAGTGTGTACACAGCAGTGTACCTGGCAGTGAGTGGCTCTGTTCCATTTAACAGTACATGACTGCTTTGAAGAGTGTTGCAGAAAAAAAACAATGTATTTTCCAGGTGTACGTCATGTCCTGTGTTGGTTCCAGAGGAGGATGCCTGACTGCACCCCTCTTCAGCCTCTCTTTGGTCGGTCTGGCGGTGCTAACAGGCATCAACAGAGTTGCCGAGTACCGAAACCACTGGAGTGATGTCATTGCAGGACAAGCCATCGGGGGAGCGATTGCTGTCTTCCTGGTCAGTTCCTTTTTATCTTTTGAGTTGTAATATTCAATTCAATTTTATTTATAGTATCAATTCATAAAAAGAGTTATCTCAAGACACTTTACCGATAAAGTAGGTGTAGACCACACTCCATAATTTACAAGGACCCAATAGTTCTGGTAGTTCTCTCCAGAGCAAGCAACAATGTGACAGTGGCGAGGAAAAACTCCCTTTAAGGAAGAAATCTCAGACAGACCCAGGCTCTTGGTAGGCGGTGTCTGACGACAGGTTGGGATTAATAGCACCTGTGCTCTTTGACATCTCAAGCCATGTCTGATATGTGTTGCTGGATGGTACTGTCAAGTTTAGCAGCAGCTGCTTCTTCCAGCATCACTTTACACATATCTCTAGCTGCAGGGAGTAACAATGTCTAATGACACTGAGGCTACATTTACACCCCTGTATTTTGGTTTTTCAGTGAGACAAAAAGGATCTCCGTGCACCAAGTGTTTTTATCTCCAGTAGAAGAACTGTGGTAGGTTGGCCAGAGTGGCTAGGATGGTGGTAGGTAGGCAGACTCAGACATAATTATATATTTCCAGTGGTCTGAAGTACATGGATAATTAAATAATCAAACTTAAAGACAATCACACACTCAACTAGTAGCAGCGCTAACAACAGGCATGTGTTCTTAGTAGCAAAGCCTCACCTCCATGTTTCCTCTGGAGCACAAATCCTACTCTTTATATAGGGTTGTCAATTCCCACCCAACTGCTTCAGTCAATCCCATACTAAAGCAGGTTGATCTACTCCCTAACATGAATACCTAGCAATCTCTTAACCTATGGAACCAGTTCCTTCCTATCTGACTGCCTACAAAACAGGTCAGGGTTATTCATACCTTTTTATATAATAACCAAAAACACTAAAATAAACATTCCTATACACAATAAACCCCTCTACTTGGTTTGGCCCGGTGATGTCATCCCTGACAACCCTTTTCCTATAAAACAGGAAATGCTTAGGCCTGCCCCTCCCCAAACAATTGTCCTGCATGGTGGAACTGAACAAAGGAACAAACAATTGTAAGTATCAACACAGGGAAACCTTTAAACCATGTTTAAACCTGCAACCTAATAAAATGGATGTAAACCAACGATAACTGTGTGTCTACTTACTATAACTAATGACCTGTAAGGGACGAGTGGTGAGGAAACCCACTTCGTCACAAGAACTAATCTTTGTTTAAACTATCATGTACAAAACTCATATCTCATCAACATTCTGGTATACTGGGCATAAACACGAAGCAGCAGGAAGACCAGGGATGAGCTGTTTCTCAGATCTTCATTGACTTTAATGAAGCCAGCTGACGGTTAAAAAGGAAAAAAAGATCTCTAACGGGAGTCGCATTTAAACCAAGCAGCATGTCTGAAACCCAACGTTTACCAGAAATCTACTGGTTACTATGTAAGTACTACAATAATACTTGTACTCGGCAAAAGTGCTTTATCCGTACCGGATACTCGTTTCAGCCGAGTACTCGGCTCATCCCTAATGAAGACTCCACCCGCTCCTGGTAGTTGCCGTTAGCTTTAGTCTCAGACAACGATATGTTGTGAACAATAACAACAATTGATAGGTCATTCAAATGTACCTTTCTGATCCATCTTACAGTTCATTTGTTTACTTTCACCTTGTGGCTACACTACATCTCCAACCCAGTCTCACAGCAGTTTGTGAAATGGTCATGTTATTTAATTCATTTGTGTCCGGACACGTTTATGTTTTGTTTTTTTGTGTTGGTGAGCACAAAGTTTAATCTAATGTACTTGAGTGGGAGCATGTTTTGTGATCACAGCACAACTACGGTAGCGAGTAGTATGAAAAGCCAAAGGCTAAGTGGGATGGATGGATAAACAAGACAGGACTTTAAGACTTGAGACTGTATCCCGCGTGTGGCAATTCATTTTCCTGTTTTTCTTTTCCTCAACACAACTGCCCTGTTATTGTTGCGTGTCCCGCAGAGTCCGTGGACATCTCCCCCGAGTTGCATTTCATTTCCCTGTCGTTCTATTCCTTAACCCAACTGTCCTGTTGTTGTCGCGCATAACCCCAAAGACCACGGATCGTGTCCCGGCGTGTGGTGTGTCCTTTCCCTATTGTTCTTTTCCTAAACCTAACTTCCGTGTAAAGGCTTCCCATTGCATGCTGAGCATCACAAAAAAATGACAAACATGTCCGTATACATGAATCAATACATCAAAAATAACGTGACCATTTCTAGAACTGCACCGAGACCGTGTTGACATTTCTGTGTAAGACATGGACGTCATTTTTTTTCTCTTTTACGCAGGTCATGTTTTGAAGACGCTGTTCTAGCTTACTAATGTTAATGGTTAAAAATGTATACATAAATGTGATGATGTCCGACATGTTTTATAAAGAAGAAAACCTTAAGTTTTCAAAAAGCATTAGACAGGCATGGGACATTCTAAAACGCATAACATGAAAAAGCTTAACATTGCTAAACAATGATAAATCATCGCCAAATGTCTCTCTCATATTGCTTCTCATAACCACTGAAATCTGTCAAAAAAATCGAACCAATAATCCAATTATTATAGACTTAGAGACAAATGAAAACAATTGGTGCTGCTTATACTGAGATATCCTCCTGCTGGAGTTAGCACCCAACAGTCACTGTGTTCACTTGGAAAAACTGTACCTGGCTAAGCACTGGTAATGACATTTTGAGCATGTTTAGAGGCTAAAGAAATGTTTAAAATTTGCCCTGTTTAAGTCTATTGGGTGCTAAGTCTTGCAAATTGTAAATTCTAGAGTTATCTATCTGTAAAGTGTCTTGAGGTAATTCTTGTTATGAATTGATACTATAAATAAAATTGAATTGAATTGAAATTGCAAGAGGATAGCTCTGTGTAGACTGCACCGATTGTTTTCATTTGTCTCGCCACTGACAGCACTACACATAAAAAAAAAAAAAAAAAAAAAACAGAGCTGCAGGGGCGCTCGAAAGTTTGGGCACCCTAGGTAAAGTTTTTTATTAATATGTGTAAAGAAGCCAAGAAAAGATAGAAAAATCTCCAAAAGGCATCAAATGACAGATTAGACATTTGTATATGTAAAAAAGAGCACCGCCCCCTTTGGAAAGCTGAGACCTGACAATGTCATGGATTGTTCTCAATCATCGTCTGGAAAGACCAGGTGATGTCAATCTTAAGGTTTTAAATGCCCAGACTCATCTGACCTTGCCCTAACAATCAGCACCATGGCTTCTTCTAAGGAGTTGTCTAGAAAACTTAAACTGAAAATAGTTGACGCTCACAAAGCAGGATAAGGCTATGAAAAGATAGCAAAGCGTTTTCAGATGCCAATATCCTTTGTTAGGAATGTAATTAAGAAATGGTCGTCATCAGAATGAGAATGATGAATACATAAAAAATAATAAGTGGAACCAGTAAACAGGTGCTGTTTAGAGACAGTCATTTTACAAAACAATTAATTCATCAATAAATCCAATAAATTAGTCCATCAGTTAATAACAACACCAACACAGAGAGGAAACAGACGCACAGCCTCACTTCTACTCTGAAAATGAGTTTTTCTCACATATGTTACATTGTTGTTTTTTTCAACTTACCAGAGAATGTCAGTAGATCTTTCAGACTACCACTCTGTACATCATTACATTACTGGGCCAAATAAATGTAGGCTCTTTCCTTCAGAGAAAACTGCTCTAATGGACTAAATGTCCTCTGGACACACACACACACACACACACACACACACACACACACACACACACACACACACACACGCTAGAATGAACTTGAATTGGGTGAGCTGGGTCACAGAGATCCAAACAGAGTCCCCTGGTAAAGCTCTTTTTGTCAGGCTACTCAGGCTACTTTGACTGCATTTGTCTCTGTATTTTCCCTGTAATACATGACCTCTTTTGATCAAGCAAACATTTGATTTGTCTGGAAGGAATCCTTTGATAAATGTCTATTCTTCATTCTCTCTTCCTAGGTGGTGTTTGTGGTTCAGTATTTTAAAAAGAGAGCTGTTGTTTCTGTAAGTTCGTCGGACACGGCTTCAGCCAACACTGACGACGCTTCACCACAGAGAAATGAGCACAATGTTCCACAGGTAGCTTACCTTCTGCGGTTTGTTTTCAGTGCACCATGTACCATTGTGTATATGAAAGCAAATACGTCTGGAGCCATGTTTCCGTCCACACGTTTCTATGCAAATTAAAGCTATAGTAGGTAGTTTCTGTCTCCCCCATGAGGAATTTTAAGTAATGACAACAAAACTGTCACCGCGTCCACATGATACAAGCCTTCCGTGATCGCGCACCATCCCCAATCCTCCTCCACACAGCTGCTAGTAACCAAGGAGGACACGGTTGATTATAAAAAACACATTGTCTCTTCAGAAGAGGTAAATATCTTCACTCGAGTTTCTGCGCGGGAAAGTTGCCAGACAACACAATCTTCTGAATACAGTCATAGTGAGAAATACAGAGACAGTTGTGTGGAGCTGATAATCTTAATTAGCTTTGTAGCAACACATTTGGTTATGGCTTGAATGTAACGGACATAAAATGTTACACACTGAAGTTTTAACATGACAAATATCGAAACAAACTTTGTATGTTCGATCTCATCAAATTTTCTCTTAATCGCTGATGGACACGTTCTTTGCCGAATAAAAAATAATTGGAAATTAGGTTTTAGGTCATTTTATATTTGCAACCAGCCATAAAACAAAAAAGAAGTTTTAGGTCATTTCTGCCACGTATTTCTTTAAGTATATAAGTGGACAGGTTTAAGTGGACGAACGAGGAGACAAGAGACTTTTTGATAGCTTCTGGCCCATAAGCACTAGTACAACATGTGCAGCATCAATCGACGGCGCAACACATTTCGGCTAGCAAAATTTGTACCCAGATGTTAGCTTGAATGCTTAACGAGTCAGTGTAAAAGTGAATGGAAATGCCTCAAAATGTCTATCTGTTCCATATACCTATTTGATCGGCATTTGATGGCAATACACACCAGTTTTTATTCTACTTAAAGCCGTCGGATGGAAACACACTTTCACTAGCTTTATTCGCATGAATGTTTTTTAGCAACTTCAGATAATTGAAAAGTGAATGAAAATGTAGCTACTGTTAGCTGTTTTTTTCTGACATTACAAATAGAGTGAGACTTGGCACAGTGTCACCCAAATAATAAAGATCTCAATATTTTAATTCTATTTTAGTTTTAATTTATTGTGAATTCTCAATTCATTGTTTTTTCTTTTCTGCTTCAACAGAGCCCAGGATCCTTCACAGAAGTTACATGACTATGAATTCCCCCCCAACCACTCTCAGTGTGAAACCGGGCAACACAGTTATAAAAAAAACATTTCTAATTTCCTTACTTTAAATTTGATATATTATCCAGATACAACAAACTACAGACATTTCAAACACAATGTCTTCACATCTATCATAACATTAAGTAAAACATCTGGTAATGTGTTAGATGTGGTTAGGGGTCCATGAGTCCAGGCAGCAAAGTTCAGACAGGATGCCTTGGCTCTCACGTCAAGATGATAGTTTGTTGCATACATATTGATTTTTTGTCGGTGCTATAGTAGCTCTTTGTTTGGTCATTGATTTGCATGTCTTAGTTCTTGTTTGTGTTTTCCTCTTCCTGTGGAATGTGCGTCATGTTTTAACGTGCAGTGTTGTGCAACACTTCAACTCCCAGTTCAGCACAGGGATGACTTATTTTCGACACACTTTCTCCCTTGTGCAATGCCTTGTGTTTCTCATCCAACTCCTGTCATAAACACATTAGCGCTAGCTTTATGTGTAGAGATGTAAAAATAATGTTTATTTAGGGGCACATTGACTCAAGTGTCCATGTAGCTGTCATGCCTGATTGATTTCTGCCTCAGTCTGAGTGGATCTGTAAACAGCAGGAAGAGAGTAACAGAGTTACTGGAAAGCAGTGCTGTAGAACTTGCGCCTGGTCTCAGCCTTTCTATTGTCTTTGACTCATTGTCTGTCTTTTTGGTATTTGCATCTGGACTTGTCTCAGACTTGGCCATTGGTTTCACCAAATGTTGTAGTTCCTTGGGACTGAGTCCAGCACTATCTGCAACATCCTTCAGAACAAAACCGTTGATGAAGCATTTTTTCAGAGAACGGATATTAACAGGTTCAATTCAGAAAACATATAGAAAGGGCAATGTCCTTGGTTGCCTGGTAAATGCCCGGCTGGCTGCTTCACAGAAGAAGGCATCAATCAGTTTCATTTTTACCAGACATTTTCCATCAGCAGTCCAGAATGTTCTTCTTCCACCAGAAAAAAAGATTCTACAGTTAAAATGTGAAGCTGCATGCAGCATTGTGTGACTTAATGATTTAATATGCTCTAATTTGATTCTAAAGTGTTGTTACTCTGCACTTTGTATTTTGATCATTACAAACAACATGATCATTTCATAATAGAAGAATGGCTCTCATTTGGACTCGGTCTTGACTACAGCACTGATGTGAAGGCAGGGACTTCCCCTCGTCTCAGTTGTAGTAGTAACAACAGTAGTAACAGTAGCACACCCATTCCCTTGCAAATACTTCTGCAATAAATACAATAAATGTAATTCACATTTGAATTCAAGTTGACTGAGCTGTCTTTATTTATTCACCACTGGAGTACCCTTCCAAAATGAATAATAATTATAAGAGTTATGCAGTCTAAACTGGCTAAAGCAGCACAAGCTTCACCTGCTGCATGCTGAGCGTACTGCAGCTCGCTGCGCATACTATCAGCGATGTAAATAAAAAATTGGACTTAAATCATTTAATGTTTTCATTCCATAGTATTAATATTTCTTATTTCATGGCTTGGTTGAATTCTAAGGCATTCTGCGGTCAGTTATTTTCTTGTTAATAAATCGTTGCCATTGCCATGGATACAGTTCTGTACATTCTGGAGCAGAGCTATCAATCCGCTAAAATGAGTGCTAATAATTGATCAGCTGTGGCAAAAAAGTCAGAACATGGACGATTTTATTTTAATTTCAATATTTGTGGAGAGAACAAAACTTTTGAATTGTGGTTAATGGCTGATTTGTGCCCAGTAAATGGAAAAGGGTAAAAGACACAAAGAGCCGGATGACAGAGAAATCTACAAACTTGAAGAAGACAGGCACAAAGTTTATTAACCGTACGATATATTTTGTGTAGAAGCCTTAAAGTCATTTTCTGACCTTGTCTTGCTGCTCTCTCTGGGTCATGGGAACGCCATCTGGTCTGATAAAGTCAAAGGGAGTACCAGATTGCCGGGAAATACTTATAACTGATTAAGAAATTCTCATGACCATGAAAGAGCAGATACCACAGTGGAGCTGTATGTAGGATAGGTTTTGTAAGGAATAAATTTAGGTCATGGAGTGAACTGGCTCTCAACGCTCTGAGTCTGCAGAAAGATAAGACACACACATGTCTTAGAAAATATGAATGCCAAAAAAGCTGTCTTGTAGCAGTGTATTCATTTTATAAAACAAAACTAGACCCTAAAGAAGGGGTATATTTCATGGCATTGCGCAGCCTTGCTGTAATGATCGCCTGGAGGCCAAGGACACAGCATCACCTGTGTGGACAAGGAGACTGGCGAAGGAGAATAAAGAGTGAGGTTTTTATGTTAGTTGGAACGAACTCCTGGAGAGATTTTCTGTTTGATAGGGCAAGGTTGAGAGTCTCAAAGGACAACTGTGTCCGTATGCATATGTTATATTTGTTGTTATATTGTTATATTCAATTTTATTTTATTTATTTAGCGCTAAATCGTATGGGGCGCCGTTTGTAAAGCGGCTCAAGCTGAAAATAACAGCAACATTTTGTCACATTTAGCTTTAAATAATGTAAAAAAAACTGGTATGAAATTGTGAGGGTCACTTTCTTGCACAATTACAACAATATTTGTCAACTTGGAAATATTTTAAATAGTTAAATCCAAATATTAAATGTTAAATCTAAATGTTAAATCTAAATATTAAATCTAAATCTGAATCTAAATGTTAAATCTAAATGTTTCGGGTGAAACTAAATATTAAGCTAATATGCAAATTAAAATGCCGGTAACCGAAAGTACCAAAATAATAGCTTGAGGAGGTCAGTGTATGTTTATAGTGTCAAATAACGAATAAAAATCATCTCATCCGGGGAAATGGACTCTTGAACTTGGATAAACGTGATAATAAAGTTACTATGAGCTCTTTAAGATAAGATCGTGCCTGAACATTAAAAGCTTTGTAAGTGAGAAGAAGGATTTTAAATTCCATTCTGGATTTTACAGGAAGCCAATGCAGAGAAGTTTAAACAGGAGAAATGTGATCTCTTTTCCTGGTTCCTGTCATAACAAGTGCAGCATTCTGGATCAGGTGACGAGTCTTTATGGACTTTTTCGAGCAGCCTGATAATAAAGGATTGCAGTAATCCAGCCTAGGAGTAATAAATGCACGGACTAGATTTTCTGCATCATTTTTAGACAGGATATTCCTGATTTTTGCAATATTACGTATGTGAAAAAAGGCGGTCCTTGAAATTAGCTTCGTGTCAGAATTAAAGGACATGTCCTGATCAAAGATAACGCCAAGATTCCTCACAGTGGTGCTGGAGGACAGGGTGATGCCATCCAGAGTAACTATCTCTTTGGATAATGTGTCACGGAGGTGCATGGGCCCCAGAACAATAACTTCAGTTTTATCTGAATTTAACATTAGAAAATTACAGGTCATCCTGGTTTTAACCTCCCGAAGGCACATTTGAAGTTTAGCTAACTGATTAGTTTCATCCGGCTTGAGCGACAGATATAATTGAGTATCATCTGCATAGCTATGAAAGTTTTTGGAGTGTTTCCTGATAATATTGCCTAAAGGAAGAATATATAAAGTGAACAGAATTGGACCGAGCACAGATCCTTGGGGGACTCCATGACTAACTTTGGCGTGCATGGAGGATTCATCGTTAACATGTACAAACTGAGATCAATCTGATAAATAAGACTTAAACCAGCTTAGAGCAGTTCCTTTAATGCCAATTAAATGTTCCAAT
>NC_048418.1:22213312-22229141 GCF_013103735.1 Etheostoma cragini | reverse complement strand
TGACCACAAGAATAAACGCTGTGTTAATTCATCATGGAGTCAGTTGTCAGTTTATAGAAGGATTTCTCCAACAAATCCTTGTAATAGGATATGATAGTCAATGGTATCAAGTTTAGCACTAAGCTCTGATAACACCAGTACAGAGATAAGTCCTTTATCTGATGCAATTAGGAGGTCATTAGCAATTTTCACAAGTGCTGCCTCTGTGCTATGATGAAATCTAAGAGGGCACTAGGAGCTGAGAGGGGTGATGTTGAAGAGGTGGATCCCGTGGGAGGAGGACCGGGGTCTGAAGCCAGTTGACCGGAGGAGAGTGAAACCGAAAGGAGAACACAGAGAAGGTAAGTACATAAATATACAGGGAAAACACAAGGACTCAAATCAAAGAATTTCTGACGAAGTTCACCAATCCAGCTGAAGCAACGATCAGTTGTAGAGTGGGTGAAGAGCCAGAGTAGTTATACGGAGGTTGAGGATGATGGCAGGCAGGTGTGAACAGCGGGAGCAGGTGATGACAGACAGGTGTGGCAGCAAGGACTAATGATAGCGGATGGTAGGCAGGTGTGTGTAGTCAGCTGGCTTCAGACAGGAGAGAGGGGGGAAAAACAGGCTAAGGACAGGGCAGAAAGACAGAAAAATGCTGAGAAAATAAACAAAACAAAACTCACAGCCAGCTCAATCCCCAACCACAACATAATTACAGCTACTTTAAAGTACTGTGGTACATAGCGAGTTAATGAAGAAAGATTGGTTATATCTAGTAGAGAAGTGTTGACTGAGGGTAAAACTTAGCGTAGTCCGGATGGGGTCTAAGGCAGGTCGATGGTTTAGATGAAGAAATAATTGAATTAAATTGATAAAAATCAAGTGAACCAAAGCAGTCTAAACATTTATCTGGTTTTACAGCTGTTTCTAAGGTTCCTGAGTTTAGAGATAAATCAGTGCCAGTTAAAGGCAGGTCTTGGTGAATTTTGTTTCTAATAGTTATAATTTTATCATTGAAGAATCTCAAATGAAGAAGTCGTTTAAAAGACCACTAAGAGCTATAGGAATACTTGGCTCAGTAGAGCTGTGACCTTCCGTTAGCCTGGCTACAGTGCTGAAAAGAAACCTATGGTTGTTCCTATTTTCCTCTAGTAATGACAAGTAGTACGCTGCTCTGGCATTACGGAGGGCCTTCCTATAAGTTTTAAGACTATCTTGCCAAATTAAACGAGAATTTTCCAGTTTGTTGGAACTCCAAATCTTCTCAAGTTTCTGCGATATTTGCTTTAATTTTTGAGTTTTAGTGTTATACCATGGAGCTAACCGTCTTAGTTTTATTATCTTCTTTTTTAGAGGGGCAACAGAGTTGAGTGTCATTTGTAGCGAGCCTGCTGCACTATCAACAAAATTATCAATTTGGGAGAGACTGAAATTAACATTGGAGTCCTCCGTTACTTTGTAACTTGGTAAGGAATTAAAAGCTGATGGGATCATTAATTTAGCAACAGCACTAACAGATAGACATTTTGTATAGAAGTTTTTGCCTAATGGCGTGTAGTTCTTTATCAATTTAATAAATTTATTTCTTCATCTAAACCAGGGGTTCCCAAAACTTTCAGCCCATGACCCCCAAAGTAACGGTGCAAATGACTTGCGACCCCCCCACTTTAAACGTATATAAACATTGCGCGCAACCGCGCACACGCTATAGAAGTATCCAAACACGAGCATATTGATAACACAAAATAACACAACAGCCATAACATTATTCTACAGTAATTTACTCATTACTTTAATTTGAACTTAACCTAATGAGATGGATGTGCAATATGTTTGGAGTACAGCAAGTCCAATCTAGTTTAATGTTGGAGACTGCTACTCGGAGATCATCCTCCATATTCAAGGTAAAGAGTTGAGGTTAGAAATGCTGTTTGTCGAATGGTACTGTATGAAGTAAAATGTATTAGGACATATTTAAATTGTAAATTGTAATTGTTTAAATTTGAAAGCTAAGGAGAAGGCTAACTGGCTAAGGTATTTTGTTTTGAACTTTGTGTTGATGCTGATGTATAAAGGAAATCTGGACAATTACAAGTATTTTTGCATATCTGCAAATAAAAGATTCTGCTGAGCAAAGCTTTACTGAACACAAGGACTCGTCTCCTGCTAATATTTTCTCCTGTTACACAGGACATCATATCTGCCTACAGCGTCTCAATCTGAGACCTGTAACATCTCATCTGCAGCGGGAGGTCCTGGGATGAAAGCCACACACTCTGGCCAGGCTGGTGGACAGGAGCTGGTCTGCGATAGCGATCGGCTAGGCCAGGGGTCATCAACTATATTTGTAAGAGGGCCAGAATTTTACCAGACAGTCTCCTTCGGGGCCGGACCCTTAAATAAAAATTAAATAAAAAATCAAATTTTGGTAGAACATTATGATTGATGTTTATTGTTAATACTTTTTCCATTTCATTACAAAGCTGAAGGCCTTTATGAGTCAGGTTCCTATCACCTATACCACAGACAACCACCAGGGGTGATAGATATTTTGCCTCAACTCAATTAAGTCAATTTTACTTATAGAGCACTTGAAAAACAAACACCGAGGAAGTGACAGGAAAGGGTCTCTTAACAGAGGTAAAATGGCACTCTCAAAGGCTATGAAACGCAAAGTTGATATTGAAAACAGGTCCTTCAATGATGACTGGACTGAAAAGTACGCATTTATCACGCCAACCTTCCGGAATGCCTCACCAGTATGCCTAATTTGCAACAAAACTGGTGCTGTTGCAAAAGAATAAAATCTGCGCCGTCACCACCACACTGATTACTGAGAAGAGACTCAGTTGTTGCTGCTTTAATTTGCTTTAATAGTGTAGAATAGGCCTACATATTTTCTCTTTTATCCTCACAATTTTGGAATACAGTCGCGGGCCGGATCGAACGGCTTGGCGGGCCGCATTCGGCCCGCGGGCCGCCAGTTGATGATCACTGGGCTAGGCGTTTGTTGCGGATGGCCGCGCGTTGGAGCGCTGCCCTGGGCTCTCTCCAAACTCGTCGACATTGCCTGAGGGGAGCCTGAGCCGATGGGACCGCCACATCTTCCTCCAGGGCAGGTAACAGAGGAGGTTGGAACCCCACAGTACACAAGCTCTTTGTTGTTAGAGATTTAACCCCAAGCTTTTAATAGTTAGCTTGCTTTAACCAGGGTATTCTCAAGTTTACTTGACTTTTTTGCTTCACTATCATACCCACATGTAAACTTGACAGCTTTGACAGTCTCAATGTTAACTAGCCTTCCCATTTCTCGCATCTTCTCTCGCACACACTGTTGATTCTTGTTTGACATGCTACCTTTGTTTAACAGGTGCTGCCCAATTTAAAAAATGATGTGGTCATTTTTTTATTATATCAGTGATTAGGTTAAAATGGCACTGATTAGTTTCCATAGTTCTACAGTTTACTAATGTGTGACGCTACAGGTCCTGTGTATGTGCACATAGACTGAACACAGTTCTGGTTTGGGGCCGCCTGATCCAGGTCTAACTCTACAACTACGCATGTCGCCACAGGATCTTTCTTGTAAAACGTCCTTCACAGTATGCACAGTGCATGAAGTCTTATCCTTGGGCTTCTTTAGGTGGTCTTTTAAATGGTATTAGTTCTCCCTTTCCTGACTACATAACAGCAGCACTGTGAGCAAAGTTTGCTTTGTTGCAAATATAATCTGGCTGTTTTTTTTCTTTCCTCGGAAGCCACCAAACTTGGAGCTTTGGCCACATCAGATTTGTTCTCATTTGCACTTTCTAGATGCCTTGCCATCTTAACATAAGGCTTAGAGTAATAAAAAAAATAATGTCTCTTGTCGTACACTCTTTTCCCACCTCTGTTATGGCATGAACTAACAACTACACTGTAATTTATGTTCTGACTAGAACAGGGTTCTTCTTCTGCTCCAGTGGCTTCAACTGTAAGGATGTTAGTGTCAAAGGTCATGGGGTCTGGTGTTGTGGTGTCTCTTCTTTTCACCCTGTGTTGTGCTCATGGCCAGTCTTCACCCCCATTGTCATACATAATTTCCTCTCCTTTAACGTTGCCGAAAGCAAATAAAGGTGGGGGGTTCCGTTAACTTCAATTTTCGTCATCCTAAAGTTTGGATATCTGTGCTCATCATTAACAAGTCGTCCAAATGACTCAATACTTAAATGGAAACATGAGAACCGAGTAAATACAAACATAACAAAAACTCACCACAAAAGTGCCTCACATAGAGAGTATAGTATAGGTACAAGTTGAAGTCTTACCACCATGTTTTCCCTTTTCACTTAAACATAAACATAAAAGCAGCCCATGAAAGGTGGAAAAGGTTTCGTCGTCCTTGGGTTTCTGCGTCATTTATAATATCTCCCTTGTATTCTATAACAAAATCTCCTTTACAAATAGAGGACTTTGGAAATACGCCACGTCCTGTGAACAACAACTAAAGCATTTTCAACTACGGCTAAAACAATTTATTGAGTAACTCAAATAATGATTATATGAAATAATCCTAGATGCAAAATGATTTGCCTCGAAGCGAGACGAGACAAAATGACAGAAAACTGTCCAAAGCTCAAAATCCGTTCAAACGTAATTAAAATGAAAATACTGTAGTTTGTCTAATGCCAAATCAAATTGGCTTACCACAAAAATAGCAAAAACGTCAACCCAGCTAACGATTTGGGGTTTTCAGAACATTTCTTAAAGATTAGGTTTTGGTCGTGTTTTGGTTGCATTAGAAAGTTGGTTTAACGTTCTCAGAACATCCTAACGTTTCAACCATTTAGAGAACGTTCCCTTAACATTCTTTTTTACATTCCCCTAATCGTTAAAAAACTAACACCCATGATACCAATTTCATTATCAATTTCAACTGTCTGTGCATTAGCAGGAATGAATTATTATATATTAGTGATAATGAACAGGCAAACTTGAGGGGATTTAAAACTTTAATATACAATATAAAAATTACAAAAGTATATACAAGTATCAGAATCAGTTTTCTTGGCAATTTAGACATAATAGTGCAAATGTAGTGTGCAAGATGCATATTGGAATGATAAAGTACCAAGAACAGACATTTAGCACACAGAACAACAAGCTGGGTAGGTGTTCGATATGGTCACGTAACACATAAACAGTTATTCAACTATACGATATCAGACAGAACACCCATGGCATGGAGAAATAACTATACCGTTAACAAGCCTCTCCTGGCAGCACGTTGTTCAAGCATCTGTGGACACGTTCCTCCAGCCAGTTCCTTCAGCTATCTTGCTTTCACCCTGCAATTAACTTCCCTTGTATTCTATATTTCAGTAAAAGTAACCCTTTAGCCAGTCCCTCACAAGTTTCTGACTCACTCCAAACTTTCTGTCTGCTGCTTGATTACTATTTTTGTCTGAATATTTTACAACCTGCAGTTTGTAATCCGCAGACAATGATTTTCTATTTGGGGGCATTTTGTTTGTGTCCAGTCTTTTTCAGTTGTCTTTAGGAGTAGAATTTAGTTGTCACCATCCTAGAGCGTCCTCTTGCGGCTGTAGACGATAATGTTTTCAGTATGACTTAGCATTTAATGACATGTTAAATTATATATTTTCATATATAAGTCGCACCGGACTATAAGCATGGCACACTTTTCCTCTCTCTATAATTTCATCTAATATATTATTTAATCTATCCATAATTACTTTGGCTAATATTTTAAAATCAGTATTCATTACAGTCAAATGTCATTTTCATCATCTTTTTTATCCAATAAGCACATTATACCTTGATAAAATGATTCCCCCATACAGCCTCTGTTCAGTCCTTCATTATCCATCTCTGTAAGGACATCGATTCTTACTCAACTTCGATATTTAACTGATAAAACTCTGCAGACAGACCATCGGGGCCGGGCTTTTACCAACATTAAGTTGTTTGATGACCTGCAGGACTTCATCCTTTGTAGTGTGTCCCACAAGCTCTGAGAAGTCCAAAGAGCTGTATGAGGGAACTTTATCTAATAAAATATTTACACAGCCGGTGTCAATTTCTATTTGTTTGGATGCATCGGCACCTAATTCTCTGATCACTTGTCTTTTATATTTTGATATTAAAAATCTTGAAATATGGTCTGTCCCTGAGTTCACTGTCCCCCACGTTACTCTGATGAAAATCCTTCTGGACTTTCCCCCTGATTGGTCATTTAGTCACCTGACAATCAGGAAGTAGGATACATTTTTGGAGGGAAAGCGACTACAAGGAGCAGAGTAAGGATCTCTCTTTAATCAACACTTTTTTTAATGTTTAAGAGTGGCTTACTAATGTGGTCAGGCATAACATGTCCCCTGCGTTACTCTGATTTATCTAGGAAACTGATATTTTTTTGTGATTTTGAAGATAGGTAATTTAAATGCAAAAGAATCTTCCTGTGTAGCATCATGTGCTAGCTTGTTGTTCACTGTTCATGAGTAGAAATGGCCGACTTTAGCATTATTTGTCCCCCCGCGTTACTGTCCCCCCGCGTTACTGTCCCCTCCCGTTACTCCTGGATGTACATAAGTTAGGGCGATTTATTAGAGGGTTAGGTTTTTGATCGGTGTCTGGCATGTATTTTTATGTTTAACATTAATTATATTATTAATAACAAAAATAGTTTAAACTTAAATTTATTGTCCAGGGGTTTCATGACCACCCATTTGTTATTTTAAATATTGTCCACCCCGTTACAAACATTGTTACCTGTGTTTTTTTATATTCATATAATAAAATCAATAAATATTTTGCATATCTTCGTTGCAGAAAATGAACTGCCAAAATCAAAAAATCTTAAACATTTGACCAAATTCCATAGTTTGCTATTTTCTTCTAAAACAATTGTGTGGACATTCCCATCTAGTCTAAAATCAGAGCACATATTTTATATACAGTGTGTGTTTATTAAAACCTTTTTAAACTAAATTTTCAGGGACAAGGTGAGGGACACTTGAGCTCTTAGAAAATGTAAATATTATAATAACTGTCCATTAAAAACATTCATTAAGAGAGATTGAAATGTCCAGTAACGCGGGGGGACATGTGTGTAAAAACGTGCAACAAATCTGATTAAAATTCTGATATCATAACATCCTGAGCTGGCCCAATATATTTTTCTCATAGTTGAACTTGTCCTTCATCAGATGAAATTATAAAATCAATGGAAATATTGTATTTTTTTAGGCAAGGTTACCACCCTCAAATGGCACCATTTGCTAAGAATGACCCAGATCACATCTCTCCTGTTTTAGCTTCTCTGCATTGGCTTCCTGTAAAATCCAGAATAGAATTATCTTAAAGAGCTCATAGTACCTTACAACCCTACAAGAGCACTGTGCTCCCAGAATGCAGGGTTATTTTTGGTTCCTAGAGTCTCTAAAAGTACAATGGGAGCCAGACCGTTCAGCTATCAGGCTCCTCTCCTGTGGAACCAGGGTCCAGTTTGGGTTCAGGAGGCAGACACCGTCTCCACATTTAAGAGTAGGCTTAAGACTTTCCTCTTTGATAAAGCTTATAGTCAAAGAGATAACTGTTGTTGTGATTTAGCACTATATAAATAAAATGTAATTGAATATTGTTAGGGAGTAAGGAGTTGCAGCGTCCGCCTAATCCGGCCCATCTGCTTCTCGTCATAGTGGTCAGATTTATCAATCATATAATCAATAATATAATAAAACTAGAGGGAGGCAAAGCATACAGCCCGATCGGGTTGGGGAGAGTTCTAGCCTGACCTGGCTCCTCTCTTTACCCGGTCTCTCTTAGTTATGCTGTAATAGTTTTAGACAGCTGGGAAACTTCCTTTGACACTCTGAGCTCCTCTCTCCTCTATCTTTCTATCTTTCTATCTTTCCATTTTGTGTGCATCCATGTCCCAGAAATGCTTGTTACCAACCTTACTCTGGGGAGTCATTCCACGGAGTCCTTATGTTCTTTTACGCCCAGCATGTTTCCTTGGATCAGGGAGGCTCCAAAATCATGGTAGCAGCTTTTGCCATGGTCCCGCTACATGTTCTGCAATGCCCCGTTACATCCTGCTAAGCTATGCTGTGCCCTGCTACATCCTGCTGTGCCTTGTAACGCTGCACAGTGCCCTGCTATGCCGTGAACTACTACAAACTACTATTTTGTGTTATTGCCACTCTTCAGTCTAACCCCAACCGGTCGTCAGACACCGCCTACCAAGAGCCTGGGTCTGTCCAAGGTTTCTGCCTAAAAGGAAGTTTTTCCTCGCCACTGTCGCACTGCTGTTTGCTCTGGAGGAAACTACTAGACCTGTTGGGTCCTAGTAAATTCTGGAGCATGGTCTAGACCTACTCTATCTGTAAAGTGTCTTGAGATAACTCTTGTTATGAATTGATACTAAAAATAAAATTGACATTGAAATCCCTCACCTTCCTCATAATCATTGATGCCCCAAGAGGTGAGATCTTGCATGGAGCCCCAGAACAAGGAAGATTGACTGTCATTTTGAACTTCTTCCATTTTCTAATTATTGCGCCAACAGTTGTTGCCTTCTCACCAAGCTGCTTGCCTACTGTCCTGTAGACCGTCCCAGCCTTGTGGAGGTCTACAATGGTATCCCTGATTTCCTTACACAGCTCTCTGGTCTTGGTCATTGAGGAGAGGTTGGAGTCTGTTTGATTAAGTGTGTGGACAGGTGTCTTTCATACAGGTAACAAGTTAAAACAGGTGCAGTTAATACAGGTAATGAGTGGAGAACAGGAGGGTGTCTTAAAGAAAAACTAACAGTTCTGTGAGAGCCGCAATTCTTACTGGTTGGTAGGTGATCAAATACTTATGTCATGTAATAAAATTTTAATTAGTTATTTAAAAATCCTACAATGTGATTTTCTGGATTTTATTTTTAGATTTCGTGTCTCACAGTTGAAGTGTACATATGATAACAAAATTAAAGACCTTTACATGCTTTGTAAGTAGGAAAACCTGTATCAAATACTTGTTCTCCCCACTGTATGTCACCTTTGCAGTTTAACTCTACAATGCCAGTATTTTGGTATATAGTATAGGGTGCTGAACAAGTAGTGATGCATTCAACTCTGGTATTTTGCATTTACACTAGCTTTCTTTCCAGTGGCCATCAAACACAAAGTACATTCATGTGGGCAGTGGCCAAGTATGGAGTCCCCTTAAGGATACAGACAGACCATGTTGGTGAGAAAAATGACGTTTGCCTGCTTAAATGTCTTTTGAGGTTCTGGCAGAGGCAGTGCCAGAAGAGGAACAAGTAAACACAATCAGCGAATTGAAAGACTCTGGGATGACATGTGGTGTGGAGTAATGCAGGGACTTGGGACATGGCTGCTGCAGGAGTGCCCCCTGATATCATCTGGCCTAAACGAGGGCAGGTGCCTCAGACACACTTTACTCTGGACACTGTGATGACTCAACAAGTTGAAGAGCAGTTTGACCCTCTTGGAGGCCACAGAGTGAACTTTGGGATTGAAATCCCCAGAGATGTAATAACTTACCTGGAGTCCCTAAATATACACTGAAGAGTACTTTTTGCTTAAAACTGACTGTGCCAGTAAAGTGACTAAACAAGCACATTGTACATTTATTCTCTTTCTTAAATTTAGTATAATGTAATTGTTTGTTTGTTTTCTGCAACAAGTCTTATTTGTCAATATGATTTATGGCCCACTTTGTATTGCCTAATGATTGCAAATAGATTAGGCCCTAATCTATTTGCAATCCTAATACATTTTTCATCACTTGATCCAGTTCCTGTTTGTTAAATATTTTTGAATAAATATTTTCATATTGAGTCAATTTTTTATTTCTATTTCTTTTTAGTATCTACTTAGGATATTAAATTGCTAAAACAAAATACTACACGTTAAGTCAGCATTTTGGTGTGTGTTATTCAGACATATTTACACCTGTGGTAGTAATTTCACCACTCTGTAAAGTGGGGATACCCCAGGCAAAACCATATTTGTTCAATCTTTAATGTTTGAGCTACTTTGCTTCTGGAGCATGTCTGCTTCCTGATTACTGGAGGGAAAACATCAAAAATATAAATTTAGGTGTTTTTTTTAAATAAAATTTGTCTTTTTGCACATTAAAAGTTCTCCTAAATTTACCAAAAGTTAGCATTTGCATAAATAAACATGAAATATCAGAAAAGTAGTATTACAGAATATTTAATATCTCTTTATATGTTTTTATGTAAGTAATTAACTGGAGAAGTTTCCTGTTGATATGTTAGTTAATTTGTTTTACCCTTTTGTCCTATTATGACTTTATGTTAATGTAATGTATAAACCATTATGTTCAAAGTTTTCTGAAAAGGGGGTTTTCATGTCATGCACCAAACCTTCCAGTTTCCCCCAATCTATACTCTGAATGTTTTTACAAAGGTTTTTTTTTTAGATATCATTTATTGACTGATTTATGTAACATTTTTTATCTAAAAATCTGTCAAAAATTGTTTTTCTGATTGATGCATTGACGGAAAGGAGATATCTAAAATCCTGTCTGTAAAAACCTTTCACTCTAATATGTCAACAAAATAAAAGAAGAATTTGGAACCTGGCTTTTTACAATGTTCAGATTTCTCTTCCGGAAATGTAAGCAATTTGGCATACATTGAAATGTAAATGTGCTGTATTTATATAGCGCTTTTCTAGTCTACTACTCAAAGCGCTTTTACATATTACAGGAACCATTTACCATTCACATATATTCATACACTGTGGCTGAGGCTGCCGTACAAGGTGCCACCTGCTCCTCAGATAAACACTCACACACATTCACACTCTGATGGCGCAGCATCGGGGGCAACTTGCCCCGTTTCTCACTGTCAAGGATCCTTCCTTGGTAGGACTAGTCCTTCCAAGGAAGGATCCTTCAGAAGCAGGTCAGAGTCCTCCTTAGCATTTGGAGAACATGTACAATGGAACAGGCTATCAAGTGCACGTAATTGCGGGCTCGCGTCATAGAATTTTTTTGCCGCATTTCAAAACACTGGATGAAATGATTGTGGAACTGTTAACTGCGCTGTTTAATTATGCTGTTGGGATGTAGAAGATGAGTTAGCAGCCGTTTCTTAATGTCACGGAAGGATCCTCCAAAGACAGGAGGAGGACGCTACGTCATCGACGTCCGTCGAAGGACCGTTCCAAGTCCTTGTTAAAAGACAGTTTACACAACAAAAAGATGTTTAAGTTATGAATGCTTTAACATAACGTTATTACATGGGAAAGTCCTCAATACATGTCAGCATTCGTTGAACGTTGCTAGTGAAGTTAACATGGTGCAGTATTACCTCCCGTCTACAGATACAACCAGTGATAAACACACCAACTTTCTAAATGTCTGCTAACGTTACGCATATACTGTAACGGCGTATCAAAAAAGATGAACATGCCACCGTACATTAAACTGTGCAAAGACAGAAACCTAGCTAGCTGACAGCCAAAAGTTAAATTATAGGTTAATTTAGCTAACGTTAGCTCGGGGTGTATCTACCTAATTATTAGAGCAATTTGTACAAGCTTTAAAGCGTTAAGCTTTACATTGATGTAAAACATTAACGGTGATAACAAATGTACGGCACACACTAAAGATACTTACATTTAAATCATCATTACACCGTCAGCGATGCCGCTCGAACTCCCGTTCAGGTCCGCTGTTATTTTTTTTAACGAGCCGGCAAAGGTCCGCGCTTTGGATTGTGGGTGATGTGGGACCGCGAAGGATACACAGATGCATCCTTGTCTGTCTATGGGAAAGTTTCTGAATGAAGGACTCCGTGCTTGGAGGAATTCTGAGGATTCTTGGCATTGGAACGGTCCTTCGACGGACGTTGATGACGTTGCTGACGTGGCATCCTCCAAATTCAGGCTTCCAAGGATCCTTCCTTGACATTGGGAAACACCCTTGGGGTTCAGTGTCTTGCCCACATCGACATGGGACTGAACCACCAACCTTCTAATTGGGAGGCAACCGCTCTACTATTGAACCACAGCCACCCTCAACAAGACAAGGCCAAATTAACAAGACAATGCTTCATTTCCACATTTAAACATAACATTCCAGAAAACTTGTAATACAAAGTACATTGGCCTTAATGTAAGTAGCCAACTGGGGAAGTTTCATAATGATATCTATTAGTTAATTAATTTATCCTATTCATCTGGGGTCTCTCACCTTAACCTTTGAACTGACTCATATAAGACACAGGAGTCAAGATGGATGTGGGGCATTTGTAAGTATTTTATTCTGCAATTGGACACAACCATTCACTTCAGGTAGATAAATAGACTTGGCTCTCTTCCACCTCATGAAAATCACACTTTGCTTTGGGTTACTTTGTTGGATTTCAAAACTTAAAGCTGCAGACTTTAGTTTGTGCTCGTATTGTAATTTTAAAATAAAATAAAATAAAATAGTATACTCTTAAATAGAGTAAAATGACTGTGTACCTATTACAATTATTCCACAACAACAATGTCTAACAGTTAAACTAGAATGGATTCTTTAGATTAGAAATACATATTATTAGAGTGAATAATTTCTATATTGTCTTCTGCTGCCACCCTCAGGAATGTAAGAGACACTACATGCAAACTGGTTTAGGTCAGTCAACAACAAATAAATGCTTTTAAAATGATATAACTATACTCCACATTTATTATACAGCATATGTATAAATAATTAAATAAATAAATTAATAGTAAAATAACACCCAATTGCATTTTGGGGATTTTCTTTCAGCTTTTCTTTACACATACAAACATCAAAGGAGAGATGTGCTTAATTAGTGTGGCCTGACCTTCTTCTTTACTGATTGGATTAGAATTCAAATCTATTGGCTGTGAAAACCACAGGGCAGAGTTGATTATCAAAATGTCACCAAGCGTCAAATAACGGCACACGTGCGGTGGCAGTTATAAAACTCCAGATGGCGCCAAAAACGGTGTTAAAAATGCAGCAAGAATGGTAATGAATTATGACCCTTTTGGCCTTCCATATAAACAGCCCCGAATTTACCATCGCCAAACCCACCAGACTCCATGTAAATAATCATTACTTTTAGCGTGCGTAGAGCCAGCATATTTCCACATGTAAATGGGTGATTTAAGGGTTTATTTCAGCCAGACCAGAGAGGTGAATGTTGGAACAGTGGAAAGACAACCAAGACGGATTTTTTTAAGTTTTATACTTTTTTCTGTCCACTTTGAATGAAGTGAGGATAAAAGCACTGATTATGTACATGTGTCAGGTGGCATTTGCGGATTTTGCATTGTATTTAAAAATGTTGCCTAGGGGGTACCCAGATAGCTCAGTTGGTAGAGCGGGTGCCCATATATGGAGGTTTACTCCTCGACGCATTGGGCCGGGGTTCGAGTCCGGCCTGCGGCCCTCTGCTGCATGTCACTCCCCCTCTCTCTCCCCTTTCATATCTTCAACTGTTCTGTCAATTTAAGGCCTAAAATGCCCCAAAAAATTATTGAAAATAGAATTTTGCCTAGGTAGGCCTATGTAAATATCTGAATATTATAAAAACAATGAAAACATTTAATGATGTTGCAAACATTTTAATCTTTATTCCATTTTCAAAAAATGGAATAAACAAATTAAACAAACATGCCCCCCCCCCCGAATTCCCCAAATCCCCTTTACTACCTCGGCCTTAGTGACCCTTTTCCCCTTAACATGTATTTTCTAAAGATTATTTTTTGGGCATTTTAGGCCTTTAATTGACAGGACAGTTGAAGATATGAAAGGGGAGAGAATGGGGCAAAGAGCCACAGGCTGAATTCGAACCCGTGCCAGCTGCGTCGAGCAGTAAACCTCTATATGTGGGCACCCGCTCTACCAACTGAGCTATCTGGGTGCCCCGTTACGTGTATTTTGACATAGAACAGCAGCTTCTTTTATAGAGTTAAACCAGCAAGAGAGAAATAAATGCTGTTTTACTTTATTATTAGTAATGTTTGCTAAATGTGTATTGATAAAGGAACAGATAATGCTTTTCGGAGTTCTATTTTGTGCCGCGTTGTGTCGGAGTCAGGTCAAACTCGCTACCCTTCCAGCTGCAGGACCGGTAAAAAACTCTTCCAGAAGATTGTAGACAACAACCACCATCACAGCACCTAGGAGCACTGCTAGAGAAATTTGTTGTCTGGCTACAGTTCTTGGCCTAGAGCAAAAGGAATAGTGGAACAGGGCTGAACGTCTGATTGTGGCCTCAGCATCTGGAGATGTACAGTGCCAAACCAAAGAGCAAGCAGCAATGTGCACATGCCCTCACCAAAGCCTTGATGAGCATTCTGTTACGAACTGATGACGCTGAAACATGGCGGCTTCGAACGGGTTAGACTGAGGAGGGGAGGGGGAGCAGCACACGGTCCTGGTCTGACACTTCTGAAGTTAAGTAGGACGCTTTTCACATTCTGAGAATACACATACTATTGATAAATTTACAAGTTTTTACTAGGGTTAAGGTCCGAGACAGCTTTCAGCAGTGTACAATTCATCTGTTCTTGTCTTACAGGTTTACAAACAACTGGCATTGGTTGAGAATAATATTTAATGTGTAACGCAAATATAGTTTTTAGGATGCAGAGTTATTTTCTCTGATCCGTGTTAAACAGTTGGCTTTACAACAAAAAACACTGTTACCATCTGCGAGCCACTATCTCTTCCTGATCTGGAGCACGGTGTGACGCTGGAAAAAGAGCAGGTGCCACTGGATTGAGAAACTAACATTGGCGCTTTGTGACTAGAGATCTTATTTTATATTGTAGAGATGAGCTGATACGAGTAGGTAAATAGTTTTCTAATCAGCAATATATAATCAACCCCTATCAATTGCATGCTTGAAAAGATATGGTTAAAGCCACGCCTATTTCAAGACAAGCCGACCCACTTCTGGATTAGGCCCTGCCCAGAAACATCATAGAGTTAGATACTGCTATACATGCTCAGCTCTACTATAGTGTAGTAACAGTCAAGTAATTTCTGTACTTATGCGAGTACTGTAAAACTGATTCTATGTGCAAGTACACTTTACTCTTGCAATTTTTTTCCATTCTTGAAATTCTAAAAGCACATAGTCCCAAACCTCTTTAAATACATTTCACACAACTGCCAACTTTTTGAAAAGTCTCAAGGCAATTAATTTGCCCAAAAAAATAAATTTAATAGGGTGTTGCTCGCTGTCAGCGCTCAAGCTCTAAGTCAAATTTCACCTTAAAAACAAAAAAGTTTCAAACTGTAAGACTCCAGCCTACTGGGGTACTCACCACTTGTGCCATGCAGACAGCAGAAACGGTGTTGATCTGAAGTGATCCCTTAGTTTGAAGGCATTAGGGATGAGCGAGTACAGCATTATCTGTATCCGTTTACCACATGAATTATCTGTATCCGGATCCGTACTCGGACTGGGCGGGGCCTAAACCGGACGTGGTCAGATTTAACCTGGAAGTGGGTTGGGCTCTCTTGAAATGTGCGGGGCTTTAACCGGTATGTTATTTAAGCATGCAATTGATATGAGTTGATCAAAAATGGTTATATTTATTGCTGATTTGAAAACTATTTACATGACAGCATCAAGCTTCAGATCCATGGTGTTGTCATGGTAACAAACAATATACAGAACGTTTTGCAACAATGAACACAACACATGCCGTTGCAATTATGAAGTATAATGTAATGAACAAGAGTATTTTTTTTTGGTTCCGTTTTATTTCCACACCAAGTATATGTATGTATGTGTGTGTGTGAGAGTAAGAGAGAAACACAGGGGGGG
>NC_048418.1:22205793-22213302 GCF_013103735.1 Etheostoma cragini | reverse complement strand
AAAAAAAAAAAAACACAAATCTGATGGCAGAGACAACGGGAGTTGCATTTAACCGAGCAGCATGTCTGAAACCTACGTTCACCAGAAATCCATTGGTTAAGTACTATAAACCGAAGTTAAAAACAAATCTGAAGCAACCCTAAACGTTAACGGAACAGATCTGCATACCCGATTGACTGCCTGACTGAGCAAGAGAGAACGAGACAGAGCGAGAGAGAGGCCGGTGGGAGCGCATTTCTCCATGTTGTGTGTGTGAGATTGATCCGAGCGTGTTTCCCAGCTAACAAATTTTGGTTCCCAGAACGTTCTTGGAACATTCGTTTTTGGTTGTGGGAACATTCCCTGAAGGTTTTTTTGGGTTGTAGTTTGGTTGTCTGTAGGTTAATTGGAAGGTTTTCTTAACATTCCCGGAACGTTAGTTTTTGGTTACAGCGAACGTTCTCCAAAAGTTACAACCTTTAGGGGAGCGTTCCGACACACACACACACACACACACACACTTAGTAGGAATGAATGAACAAGCAAACATGATGGCATTTCAAAACTTTAATATTCACTGAAAAAAAAATACAACAAAGATAAGGGTGTAGTGCAAGATGCATACAAATGTGTTTGTAAAGTGTGTGCAAATTAAGTCACAAAAAAAGAAGTATGTTAATAAAGAATTAAAAAGGGGCTCCATGGTTTCACAGCTCAGTCCTTCTCAGCTGGCCTATAAAGAAATAAACAAAAGTTAGACATGTAATACTAAGTATTAGGGATGCGTCATGGTAACAAACTATATACAGAACGTTTTGCAACACATGCCGTTGCAATTATGAAGTAAAATGTAATGAACAAGAGTTTTCATACTCAACATAACTTTTTATTTTTTATGATCAGTGTGATTTTTTTTTTCGTTTTTTTTTCACACAAGGTGTGTGTGTTTGAGTAAGAGAGAGGGGGCAGGGGGCGGGGGGGAAGCCGACAGTAAAAAAATAAAATAATCTCCGATGGCAGAGACGCGACGGGAGTTGCATTTAAACCGAGCAGCATGTCTGAAACCCACGTTCACCAGAAATCTACTGGTTACTATGTAAGTACTATAAACCGAAGTTAAAAACAAACCTGAAGCTGAAGAAACCCTAAACGTTAACGGAACAGATCCGCAGACCCGATTGACGGAGCAGGAGCGAGAGAGAGAGAGATAGAGAGAGGGAGCGCATTTCTCCATGTTGTGTATGTGTGTGTGAGATTGATCCGAGCGGGTTTGTAGGTTGAGGGAGGGGGGGGGGGGGTGCTGTGATTATCACAGAACGCTGCGCAGCCAGTTGAGGAGTTGTATTCAAGCAGAGCACGGATATTGACTCATATTACTCGTAAAATACTTGGACTCGGCAAAAGTGCTTTATCCGTACCGGATACTCGGATCACCCCTACTAAGTGGTAACACATTGAAAAAAGATTTTTTTTTGATGAACCTAACACAGAAGAACTTCAATTTACCGTCTGTGTGGGGGCAAACTTCAGAATTTACCCAATCAAATCCTCCGCTTCTGCAGCAGTCAGCGCAGGGAAGTTTTTCTGGCAGGCCGCTAGAGTAGAAGTCAGAATGAAGCAAAGTTATAAGTCAAATTAAAACCTCTGGTCAGCCAAGCTAAGCATAATACTAATGTGAACAATAAAATAGCACCTGCCTGTTATAACCCTGCGTACAGCCAGGTCCTGGAAGGCTTTCTTTGTCTTTCTTCCCCGCAAGCAGTACTGTCTCAGCACATCATTCATTGCAACTTGCAGCAGCATGAGGCGGATGGCATCACCTCCAGTACAACCACCGAGGGTTGACAGGAAAAGTTGCTGTAAAACATAGTAACAAATTACACATACAGAGTAGAGAATGTACAGTCTAATTTTGTAAGGGCGTCAGCTCAGTTAAGATATTAGATTTTATGTAATTATAGTGTTTGTCTTAGGGCAGGCCTATGGTCACTTAATTTCCATAGTGTTCCTCCTCTCCATACATACGTGAGCAACTTGAGTCTTACCTCTCATTTTGATTTCCATGTCTGAGCCACCTCCCTCTGTGTGAGTTCTTCTGTTTAAAACAACAAAAACGTTATGTTACTCTAGTGATCTTTGCCATTAAATTGTACTTCATTGCAAATGCAAAAATCAAAGCAACTGTACCCTCAACTGGGTCCCAAGATGAAGTGGCAGTTCGTGGTAGGGTCACTAAAGACTCATCCTGCTCTGGGCAACCAGCTGGTTTCCTGCATGGCGTTGATACATATAAAAATAAATTACATATTATATAAGATGAAGTAGATAGGTTGTGTGCACATGCCATTACAAAATATGAACTTATTCGGTTATAGAAGACAAACAAAATATATAAAAAAAATAAAACTTACATGCAAGTGGTGGAGAAAGTGTTATCTGCTGAGCTGAAAAAAGACAGGAAGAGAAACATCAGAACAATCACATGATATGCACCATGTTGACTGTCAGTGGTTCTATGTTAAGAAATATGACTGTTTCTTATATGCATGCCTACATTTTAACTTCCAGACAGGGTTTCCAGACGCATGCTCCGTGCTGGACAGTTTCTGGTCGTGCAACAGATTCTTCTGTAATACAGAGACCATATAATTTTTACTGATGGCAAAATATGTGATTTGAAATATGTGAAAAACGTAGTCTATAATTAAGGTCTTACCATCGCTTGAAGAATCTGTCATGAACCTCCTTGGGCATTGGCGCTGCCTTTTTTTGACACTTGCTTCCTCTTCGGTCTCGATGCTGGACGTGTCCCTCAGCCGCCGACACCGGTCCACAGCTTGGGCGTAGGAATCTATGTTAAGAGAAAATTTGTGATCCAGTAGCACAAAAAAGAAAAGCATTTCCATTCAGATAAAATTATTTATATACAGTATAGCAGCAATAGGTTACCTATACCTATTTTTTTAACTGAATATTTGGCCCAGCTGCTGTTGGGCAAATGGCACTCTGTGACTTGGAGCAGAGGGAGGTGACAGGGAGCACATCCATCTTCTCCTCAAATGTATCCCTTGCTGTGCCATGCGGGCAACGGGTGTCCTCGTGGCTATGAAAAAACGAATGCTGTTAGTTTTGTTATACATTATCTGCTATGTGAACAACTTAAGTGAGTCTTCTTACCTCTCATTTCCGTCTCCATGGCTGAGCCACTGCCCTGTTTTTGTGATGTTCTGCTGTTAAGAACAAAAAAGTCAAAGTTTCTCATAAGTTCCTTGTCATGCAATTGTATTTAATTGGGAAAATTTAAAGCCATTGTACAGGCTGGTTTCCTGTGTGGTGTTAACTCATCTAAAAATATGAATATTTGTCAGTTCATTTGTGGTAGGTTTCTTGCACATGCCATTGCAAAAGATGAACCTATGCTGTTACGTTTAGACAATCAGTAAAGCCATTACTGCAGCTGTGTAGCATACACCCATTACCCCTCGCTGCATCCTTCACTCAGCTTGCTGACAACTGCCTGAAATGAAAGATGGCCGCCGATCTACCTGCCTAAAAAAGGACTTTGATTGTACTGGCTGTACTTATGTACTGTACACTACAACTAATAAAAAAAAAATAAAAAAAAAGACCGGAAAAAATGATCTTATTTGTAACAAAAATGCAAGCATGTTACAACGATGACACAAAACATACAATGCGACAACGCAGACACGTCGTGCAAAGTAGCAAGCAAAGTGAAAGACGTAATCACTCCGTCTAAAGCACAACTCTGGCCTCGGCTTTTGAATGGGAGAGCTAGGGGCCCTTCTATGATAGCATCCAAATCAACATTTTTAAACACTAAGAAGGCTCGACACAGCATTAGACTTTACTCCAAGTCTCGCCTGGGGCTCAACACATGAACATTGTTTTGTACAAAGAGTTTACAAAAAAGAAAAGATTTGGAGCAGCTCACTGCATGAGTAGCATAGCTAGCAAGATAGTGGACGATGTAGAAAACGTAAGCTAAAGTAAGTTGTTTACTTCTGCCAAACTTATGTTTGGTAAACCTGATCCGAACCGGAATATATCAAAGCCGTACGAGGGAAAGAGTTCAACATTAGACCACAAACCCTCCCATTACAACCACAACATCATTAAACTGTAAAGTACTTAGTTTACCTTTTCTTGAGCTTTCCAAGTTGTGCAGCATGGTCGGTCTGAGCGTGGTTTTGTCTTCTTCGCTTAACGTGGAATCGGTCTCCTCAGAACAGGGGCTCCCCTACTGGGTAGGGGGTGTAACGGTTCGGTTTGCAAACTAAATTAAAGGGAATTTTCTCAGTTGTGAAAATCTTTCTATTGATAGATTCTTGTTTAAGTATTTTTACTAATAGTTATAAAAAAAAAATTAAGCACAAATGTACAGTTTTAAGCTAAATTGATATCGGCCTTAAAATAAATAGATCTTGCTATGCTGTATATTTTACTTAGATTGTATAAGTACAATATTTTTTGGGTGAATTTAATCGAGTGACAGCAAACCTTTGTGCTAATTCAAATACTCAGAACAACCAAAAATAACCAGACGGGAACGTTGTGTGAAGGTACGGTGCAACCGCAGGGGAACGTTACCGTTGGTTCTCTTAACGTTTAGGGAACGTTATAACCAGGAGGGAACGTTCACCAAACATTTGTTTAGGGTTTGGTTCAAACTAACCTTTAGAGAACCAAAAACTAACATTCCCTAAACATTCTGTGTTAGTGGGGTTGTAGGCGGGGGGGGGGGGGGGGCACTGTGATTATCACAGAACGCTGCACGGCCAGTTGAGGGGTTGTATTCAATCCGAGCAGGGATATTGACTCATATTACTCGTAAAATACTTGTACTCGGCAAAAGTGCTTTATCCGTACCGGATACTTGTTTCAGTCGGATAATCGGATCACCCCTAGAAGGCATGCAAAAAGTAATGGCAACGGAAACCTTTAGCAGATTTTTATTGATAGCTTATTTTAGTCAGTTGAGAATTTCTTATAAATCAGGGATAAGGTCCACGCCGAAAAATTACGTCAAACTGACGTCAGTTTGATGAAGGGTACCGAGGTCAAGTTGGCGGGAGGATTGCCGGATGTCTGGTTGACGACGAGAACAGTCACATTGGTGGGGTGATCAGACAGCAGGTTGGAGAAGAGCCCGGCGGTCCAGTTGAAGGGAAAGGACTCCTCGATGGCGAGTGGCTCAACGGACGTCAGGTTGGGGAAGAGACCGGATGTCCAGTTGAAGGGAAAGGACTCCTCGATGGCGAGTGGATCAACGGACGTCAGGTTGGGGAAGAGACCGGATGTCCAGTTGAAGGGAAAGGACTCCTGGATGGCGAGCTGATCGAAGGACGTCAGGTTGGGGAAGAGAACGGATGTCCAGTTGAAGGGAAAGGACTCCTGGATGGCGAGCTGATCGAAGGACGTCAGGTTGGGGAAGAGAATGGATGTCATGTTGGAAAGCTGCTCGCCGGACAGTAAGCTGGCGAGGTGATCACCAGATGTCGGGCTGCCGAAGAGAATGGACAGCATGCTGGCAAGCTCGTCGCCAGGCTTCAGGTTGGCGAGCTCATTGCCAGACGACTTGTTGGAGAAGAAAATGGACGTCCAGTTTAACAAGGGAAAGGACATCAGGTTGGTTTTGACCCCTTTGGGTCTGTTCAGGGGCGATTGTACATGTGGCAGTTGGCCAACAGATGCCTCAGCGACTACTTCATTAGTTTTCAGTTGTGCTGAAAGATAATGTTGCAATTGTTAAGTTCCAACTAACCACCAAGGCTTTTTTAAAAGCAAAAATAACTATTAAGACTTTCTTTAAAGACTTCGATAGCCCCCAAAAACTTCATTGGCCATCAGTCCAGTGGAGATTATTTACAAACTGACAGAATCTGTTACAGCAGTGCTAGCTTAAGTGTGCTGTATTTATTCAATTTGGGAAAAGCCCACAAACTCTACAGCTATAATGCATCTTAAATTAGCTGGCTGACTAGGCAGGCACAAGAAAGAGACGGTTGCTTTTTATATTAAATTGACAAAATATAAAACACTAACTTTGATCATAAATGTTGTATAATTGCAATATTGTACAAGAGGGTGTCATGTAAAGTAAATTGCACAATAGTAATTGAGGCCTATAGGCCAAGGTCCATACATCAATTGTATTGTTTAAATTAAATATATTTATATGTCTGAATAATGTGAGAAAGCAGCTGTATACCCCACATTGTATGGTCAATGTAGCTTTAATTAAACACAGGTTGGCATCCCCATTCCAAAAGCTAGACAACTTAATTACTTTATGCCACAAAGAAGCATTTTCTCAAGAGGGTTTCACAGAACCTGCTCACCTTTTTTAGCAGCTTGGGTCGACTTACACTTCAAATACTGGGGAAGCGCAGAAACCTTCCTCATGGAGATATCATTGGGAGACTTATCTGTAATTCAACATAAATTAGGTTAGCGTTCATAAGTAGCTCTCAATAGATTCTGTCCCTATTGTTCTTACCTCCTACTCTCCTCTGCTGCCCATTATCACGTCTTTCGTTTTTGCCGCCAACTGGCAAACTCAAGCCTAAGGACAACGCAGTTGCTGTTTATCAAATGTTTACACTGTTTGATGGCACATATCTCAAACCTGCTGCTGCTAAATTTCAGTTCAGTAATTAACCCTACCCCTTACATTTACTATACTCAGCTA
Organism: Etheostoma cragini; assembly: GCF_013103735.1. Lineage (NCBI taxonomy): Eukaryota > Metazoa > Chordata > Actinopteri > Perciformes > Percidae > Etheostoma > Etheostoma cragini. The sequence continues at coordinate 22,206,611 of NC_048418.1, read as the reverse complement.
CATATTTGAATACCAGCTTCAAACAGAAGAAATAGAACAACCAACCTTCATTGATCCAAACAGCCAGCACACAAAGAACAAAGGCCCAAACAGCTCCCATCATTTCAGTCACCAAGAGAAGATGTTTCTCACATGCCACATGCCCGGTTAAAAACCATCATTCAGGTAGCACAGCTGTTGCTGATCAGCTCTAATTGTCTCTCTCTTCAGAGAGTCAGTGCTATTTGAGATTCAGCCCATGAAAAATGGGAATTTGGAAACAAGGGATAATTATAAACTTTATAGTAAAGAAAGTCAGTGAAGATGTTTGTCTGAAGTTGTATAATCAAAGATTACAAGGTGTGAAAATGTTAACATTTTGGGAATTGTGGTTTGATAAAATGCCCAGGGGTATAATTTCAATATCAATAATGTTGAAGATGAATGTCTAAGATGCACTGTTTGGAGAGCTGGGAATGTTGCTTTAATAAGAATCCTAATACACTATTGATGTAATTGTTTCGGGAGGGGCTGTGGCTCAGTGGTAGAGTGGGTGCCAGCCAATCAGAAGGTTGGTAGTTTGATCCTGGCAGCCTCGACCAAAGTGTATGAATGTGTGTGAGTGGTTTCTGTACTATGTAAAATGCTTTGAGTAGTCTTTTAGACTAGAAAAGCACTATATAAGAACAGGCCATTTACATTTACATCAGCTGCTAGAACACTTTTATAAACTTGTCTCTCTTGGTTTTGCCGTAATAATGGTTTTAGACAGCTGGGGACTTATTTTGATACACTAGTTAGGGCATAGAAGCGAATATTGTTAGGGAGTAGTAGTTAGT
>NC_048418.1:22201885-22205693 GCF_013103735.1 Etheostoma cragini | reverse complement strand
GAAGCTGACCGTCTTTGTTTTATTATCTTCTTTTTTAGAGGGGCCACAGAGTCGAGAGTCATTCGTAGCGAGCCTGCTTTAATAATAGTTAAGATCGGAGGAATGAAAGTGATACATTTTATTTGCAAAGAGAAGTGTAAGGAATTAATCAATTTTCTGTGGTAATTTCGTTAAAAAGAATCACAAATTTCAGATATAGACATTTTTTAAGGGGGGCAAATTTGACCCGAAGACAACAGGAGGAGCAATTGCTGTCTAATATGTTCTTTATGACTTTTAGTTTTAGTAGAACAAATCTGAGCACTTAGTGTTTCAGTCTATCCAATTTATTACCTGATATGGGAACATATCACCTTATACTGTATAATTTATGATCAAAATTATTACTGAGCTGCAGGTCCGCTGCAGCTCTGTTCATCTGCACAACTCCTCTTTACCTTATCTGTATGTATGTGTGATAGAAAAATGTAACTTTTAAAGTGAATACCTTTCTTTGTATCACTTATAATAGCTATCCTTGTCTTAAACACCCAAGGTCACATTATACACATTTATTAGAGATGAGCCGAATACTCAGCTGAAACGGATACGGTACGGATAAAGCTCTTTTGCCGAATACAAGTATTATACGAGTAACACAAGTCAATATCTGTGCTCGGATTTAACACAAATCGTCATTGGGTAGCGGGCCGTGTCTGCGGTCTGTGATAGGCCAGTCCCAGTGCCCCTCCACTACACTATTCTGTGATAGGCTAGTCACAGCGCACCTCCCCTAAACACACACGCTCTGCTCACTCACACACAGAACACTGAGAAGAGAACAGCACTCGCCCACTCCCTCTCCCTCAACCACTCAGGGCCACTGTTTTTTTCTGTTAACATATAGGGTTTCTTCAGCTTCAGGTTTGTTTTTTACTTTGGTTTGTAGTACTTAATTATTAACCAGTAAATTTGTGGTAAACGTGGGGTTTGTTCAGACATGCTGCTTGGTAGAATGCGACTCGCGTTGCGTCTCTGCCTGTCCAAGTTTTAATTTTTTAAATTTTTTTTATTATTCAATCTATTTGATCCGTAAAACACAGTCTTGCCCCAGCCCCCCGCTCACTCTTTCTCTCTGTCTCTCTCTTACTCACTCACACACACGGGGCAAAGCACCTTTCAAAAACCCATTTTTCATAAGAGTTATTTGGATCTGGAACCACAGGAGCATAGGTTGCTGTTCACATCAAAAGTGTCTTTCAATCTTTTGAAATAAACATATATGTCCTCTTTCTCTTTTTGAAGGCAGCAATTCATTTCTAACCAGTCTGCCCTAGCCTGGTATCTATTTAACACTCTCCCAATTAATGCGGTTAATCGGGCGGACAATACTTTGCCCATTTTGACGTTTGATTTATAGCTTTTATTTCTGAACAATGCATCAACTTGTATTGTTTTGTTACCAAAGGCACAGTAAAGGTCAACTTTTTGTTTTGATGCTGCCTTTTTGACAGGTAAATCATGCACTATATTATTCTTGTATTTTCATACCTGTCTGATACTAATTTGTATCTTCTCTTATTGAATGTTAAATTACTTTAACTGCTCTTTAATGTTTTATTTAACCACTTTTAATTGCCTTTTTGGTAAAATGCTCATCCATCCATCCATCCATCCATCCATCTTTGTCTGCTCATCTGTGGTTGGGTCTCGGGGGCAGCAGCTCCAGTAGGGGACCCCAAACTTCCCTTTCCCCAAGCCACATTAACCAGCTCTGACTGGGGGATCCCGAGGCGTTCCCAGAGCAGGGTGGAGTAGAAGTAGAAGGAGGGTGGTGAGGGTAAAATGTGATATATAAATAACACTGCCTTGACTTGTCTGCTTTGCCTCCTTCAACCTGAGCAGATTGAATCAGCCACAATAACTGCAAACACCTGTGTGGGTGTGCAGGGCTATAATCTATAATTCATTATATTTTATAAATTGATAAGACGTGTGTTTAGCCATTCTAGCAGCAAGGGATGGCAATGTCTGTCTATATGTATGTCAGTCTGACTGTCCACGACTTTGACTGACTGAAATATCTTAACAAATATAGTATGAGGTGGATTGCTTTTTTTTTTCTACACATACCGAAGGTCCACAGATGATAAATGTAAAGGACATAAGTGACCCTCTTACATTTGTTTTACGTTTATAACAAATAAAATTAAAAATACAGTAAAGTCACAATATTTTTGGTGCTGGTAACCGGCAAGTTAAGTCAGTCTTGGTCACACCTACACAATAAATCAATGCAGTGAGTTCCCAGATCAGTGCCCTGGAACATGTAGTAAACATGAGCTACATCTCATAGCCCTTAAATTCCCTCCTTGAGCCCTCAACTTGCTTCTCTTCCTTGCGTGTTAGTCCTTCCCACCAAGGAGGTATGGGAGAGATGCAAGAAAATCATGGGAGGAAAGAGGCAACAAGCAAACGTGTAACAAATAATTGTTATTTTTTTTAAAGGTTTTTCATTTCGGAAGAATACTGTGCACACCTATTAGAGAGAGATGTTTACAAGGGAGACAGATCGGACCGAAATGCAAGGCTCACCAAATCAGGTTTATTTAAACAATAATAAGGAAGGAAGTGTGGGGAGGAGGACGCCAAGAATAGGAGCAAGGGCACGAAGGCTGGGAAAGGATGGCAAGGGGCTGGAGGGCCGGGATAGGACGGATTCATAAAGAATGTATTGCATATTGCATTTTGATGACTAGCCAGGGGTTGAATCTTAACATTTTAGCATTCTCAGAGGTTTTACTTCCTCTAGCCACTGTAGAGCCAATCAAATTAACATAATTTCAGCTGCATGTGCAGATAAATGGTCAGTTAATCTTTTAGACACCTTAACTTTCAATTATTTTCCTATTCTCTGGATTCTTAAAACCATCAGTATGGTTGTGTATAACTATATTATGCAGCACAATGTAGACGTACGCTTGCAAATTAAATTCTTGCTTGAATTTACTTGTTTTAATATAGAAATATCAACTATGGGCTGTGGTGAAACAGCTGGCATTAAAACGGTTGGACTTGTAACCCAATCAGTAAAACCCAATTCTTTTGTTATAGCTGAGATTTTATTTCAAATGACTTATTTTTTTGCTTTTGCAACATTCATTCATATCCATGTGATTCACTATGACTTTGTAGATTTGCCCAACAATTTGTCCTGTTTTATTATTAGTTAAAGTGGCATTTCTTCAACGTCCATGTGAAGCCCTGACAAAGTTGCTGACTTAACGGCCCCGCATGAATTCCAACCAGACTTTATTCAATTCAATTTTCAATTCAATTTTATTTATAGTATCAATTCATAACAAGAGTTATCTCAAGACACTATACAGATAGACCACACTCCAGAATTTACAAGAACCCAACAGTTCTAGTAGTCTCCTCCAGAGCAAGCAAACTTCCTTTTAGGCAGAAACCTCGGTCAGACCCAGGCTCTTGGTAGGCGGTGTCTGACGACCGGTTGGGGTTAGAATGAAGAGTGGCAATAACAAAAATAGAAAAAATTAGTAGTCTGTAGCAGTTCTTTGTAGTAGTTCATGGCATAGCAGGACGCTGTGCGGCATTACAAGGCACAGCAGGACGTAGCAGGGCACTGCAGTGTAGCAGTTTGAACATGGCATAACAGAACATGGAGCGGGACCAAGGCGACAGCTGCTACCCTGATTTTGGAGCCTCTCTGATCCAAGGGAAAATTCTGGGGAAAAAAGAACATAAGGACTCCAGGGAATGACTCCCCAGAGCTAGGTTAGTAACAAGCATTTCTGGGACATGG